>NC_044306.2:108265762-108573962 GCF_007474595.2 Lynx canadensis
TGATGGGGGGTGGGAGGCAGGGGAAAGTGGGTGATGGGCATTGAGAAGGAAGGGCACCTGTTGGGATGAGCACTGGGTGTTGTATGGAAACCAATGTGACAATAAATTTCATATTAAAAAAAAAAGACAAACAAGCATTATATAAATCAAGCCTACTCTCATAAATATAGAAAATGATTCAAATTTTTTTCAAGTTCATGTGATCTAGGATAATCTTCAGAAATAAAAACTAGTTTATGTTTATTGGTTTAATTAAAACAGACATATCTTTAGAGATATTAATATTAAATGTAATACAGACATGCAACTTTTATTAAACCTAGGTTCACAAAAGATAAAATAAGGTCATGTTACCTTTGTTACATAATTTGTTAGCCAGAAAGAGAACTAAGATGATGGTAAGCTATTTAATGTCATTATTTCATAAAGTAATTGTATAATGGGAAAGTATACCCACATGCTTACCATTTATGCTGATCTACATTGCTTTTGTTTCATATATTGTCATTTTACTTTTGCCTGAAGAAATTATTTTAATTTTTTTAAATATTGTATTTATCTGGGATGAAAAAAATGCCTTGTATTTGTCTGCTGGTGTTTGTCTCATTTTGTTTTTGCCTTATTATTGCAAGAATTTTTGCTGGGAATGGAATTCTAATTCAGCAGGGTTCCTTCTTCAGGGATAGACTCAACTTGTAGTTGAGGTTCTTTTTTATCTATTAAAAAAAGTTAAATATGTTACTCCATTGTGTTGTGGCTTTCACAGTTTTGGATGAGAAGATTGTGATTTTTTTTTTTTTTTAGTTTGAATACTTTTACAATTTTCTCCTTCTCATTGATTTTCACTGATTTAGGTTATATTGTCCCTTGCTGTAGATTTCTGTCTAATTATCCTGTTTGAGTTTTGCTGCTATTTCAGACCTGTGGATCATAGTATTCATCTCGTTTAAAATATTTCAAGCTATTCTATCTTAAATATTTTCCTAGTCATGACCATCTTTGGGGAAATTTATTATGTGTCTACACTACTTGATATTGTCCTTTGGGACATTAAAAAAAATGTTTTTTTTTTTTTTGATGTTTATTTATTCTTGAGACAGAGACAGAGTGTGAACAGGGGAGGAGCAGAGAGAGAGAGGGAGACACAGAATCTGAAACAGGCTCCAGGCTCTGAGCTGTCAGCACAGAGCCCGTCGCGGGGCTTGAACCCACTAACCATGAGATCATGACCTAAGCCAAAGTCGGACGCCTAACCAACTGAGCCACCCAGGAGCCCCTTTTTTAATTTTTTTTAATGTTTATTTATTTTTGACAGAGAGAGAGAGAGAGAGCATGAGCAAGGGAGGGCAGAGAGAGAGGGAGACACAGAATCTGAAACAGGCTCCAGGCTCTGAGCTGTCAGCACAGAGCCTAATGCGGGGCTCAAACTCACCGACCGCAAGATCATGACCTGAGCCGAAGTCGGACGCTCAACCGACTGAGCCACCCAGGTGCCCCTGTCCTTTGGAACACTGAGACTCTGGTTTTATTTTTGCGTTAATTAAATTTGGATATATTCTTTCTATGCTTTACTTCAGATCAGCATTTTCCAATAGGACTCTCTGCAATGATAGTGTTTTGTAATATGCAGTATCCAAAGCAGTATCTCAAAACCATGTGTGACTATTGAGTAGTTGAATATTTCTTGCTGCCACTGACTCTATCACATTGGAAAGCTCATGTTAGGATGCTTTATACAGCAGTGTCTTCATATTTTCTTTTATTTCCCAGTGTCCAATATGCTCTTTAGCCCATTTAGTAATTTTTAAAATATAATTTATTGTGTTTCCATCTCTAAAAGTTCCATTTGATCCTTTAAAAAAATCTTATACTACTATCCTAATTTTTCATGTATTTTTTCTTTAAGTATTTGAACATATTTACGATAGCCTTTTAAAAATCATGGATTGTTGATTTGAACATGACCATCTTTTCAAAATGTGTTTCTATTGATCAATATTTCCCTTGGAGTTACATTATTCTGATTTGGTATGTATCTAATAATCTTATCGGATGACAGATATTGCAAAATTTTCGGTTATGTTGTCTTACTTTCAGGAGTTCTGGAGTATATTTAGGCAGACAATTAAGCTATTTGAAGATTAGCTTGATACAGTTACGGCATAGTTTTAAATTTTGGGAAGCAGATGGGTTTTCATCTTTATGCCAAGACCAGTTCAACGCCTCTACTACTAAGCTGATCCTTCTGGAGGTCTTTCCTGAATGTTAAGAAGTTTATTCTTGCACATTGACACTTGAATATCTCTGAAAGTTATGTGACCTTTTAGAATTGTTTAGCTTACAGCTTTTCTGTGTATCCTTGCCGGTCTCAAGGAGTTTCAATTTAATGGTCAGTTGCTGCAGAGGCAAGGGATTACATATGCAGATTTGTGAAGCTGTATCTTTGTTATGCACTCTTCTATTATTTGGCCCTATAAATTCCAGCTGCTTCAGCCTTTCTAATATTCAAACTGCCTTCAAAACTCAGTGCTCTGCTTGGTTTTCTCTGACCTCGCTGGCATCCACCTGTGCTTCCAGGTAGACAGTAGTGTGATCATCTGGGCACCTTGTTTGTTTCCTATTTTGCATGGAATCACAGTACTCTGCTGCCTGTTGTTTGAAACAATTGAACCTAGACTGTTACATCCATCTCCACTATGAAGGCATGATAAAATATTATCTGCTACACAGACTGAGAAGACTGAAGATAGTTCTAGATATGGTATTCAAATAGGATGAGAAAAAATCATTATACGCCATAAGAATAATGGACAGAGATAATTATTGATCCTGGTCAATGATACAGTCTATAGATAGTGATGCAGGGCAATAATAAATTAGTGTCAGAAAGAAAAAAAGGCAGAAAATATTATGATTATTTATAGATGACACAATTACTTAGAGAATGAGATGAATGAGCAAATTATTTACAAAGTATCGCAAATATACTGGATAGAAGCTCAACCTTCAAAATCAATAGAAATTTTCTTTTCATGTAATAAAATTAGAAAATTTAGGAAAAAATAATATGCGATAAAGATTGGTTTCCCAAATTCTCTTAGGCAGTAATGTAAAATAATTCTATAGTACAACCTTTATAATTTAAAAATGTATATGGGAAAGTAACTGAATATATTAGGAAACATTCCACGATATTTATTTATAAATTTCATAAAATTATTCTAATATATAAATATAAACAACTTAATTCCATAAGTAACTGTTGATGTTTTAAAAAGAAGAATTAAGGGTAATATTTATCTTACAGTCACATATACACATGGCTGTATATACAGCTACATACACATACACACACACAGAGCTTATAAAGGCATAGAAACATAACCCAAAGCCATAATAATTGAACCAATGAAGTTTTCATGTGAGGAATAAATAGAATAATAAAACAGAATATAAACTCAGAACTAGACTTGTCTATATTTGATAAAGTAGCATTACCAATCAATAGGAAAAGTGAATTATTTAAGGTAACATTAAAAAATAATTTGCTATATAGAAAAAATGCACATGAATCCTGATCTACTCTCATATACAAATATGGACTCACTGGCTTTATGTTTTGAACACTGTTAAACTAGGTTTCTAACTTTTCAACATGTAATTTTCTAAAATGTCATACCTAACAACTTAGAATAATCAGAGCTCAATTTATCTATAAGCAATTCCTTTATGACTTCTAGGTGTTTTGTTTTAAATTCAGATGGGAACCAGTATGCACCTAAATAAAAAATACATGGACATTTGTGATAGGAGTATAAAGAATTTTCATGTCAGATAACATGCACATTCTTTAAAACAATGCAGAAGTATCAGAATTATTTTTTCTATTTTCATCTGATAAAGCATTAAGTCATGACACAACATACACAAACACAAAACATGCTATTCATCAAGATAAGTTACAACATCAATACAATTATGGAAACATATTTAATAAATAACTCATCTTCCTATTAAAATCTTCATATCCAATAACTTATATTAATTACTTACTGTTAACCTAAGAACTTCATTTTAAATTAAGAACAAAGAAAATAAAAAATGTGGAATTATCTTTTGTAGAGAATCAACAGTAATTATAGTTTTAATAGGTTTACCTTTTCTATTTCTCTTTCTCTTACATTTATATATATAATGCCTGTTAATGTTCTCTGTTGAATAATTTTCCAAGGTGGGAAACTAAATGTGGATCAAATGTGAAACACACTTTTCACAGAAAATTAAAAACATAAGGCATAAAATATAGAAAAAAATTGAGTTTAAGATGACAATAAAACTGCATCTGACATTTTTTCTAGTGGAAAAGTATTTTAAGTTCATAGATATAATAGGTACTAAGCTGTCATTATGTCAAAATCAGTATCTTTAAATGAAAAGGCAATAAACAGGTCTTATAACACAGAGTTGACCTGAATTATTCACACACTTTTATTTGTGAAAAATTTGTTTTAATACAGAAATTTTTCTATTTTCCCTCATCACTTACATTTGAACATTTAATATGTTTTCTCTGTGAATTACTTTTTTTTTTTTAAACGTTTATTTTATTTTTGGGACAGAGAGAGACAGAGCATGAACGGGGGAGGGGCAGAGAGAGAGGGAGACACAGAATCGGAAACAGGCTCCAGGCTCTGAGCCATCAGCCGAGAGCCCGACGTGGGGCTCCAACTCACGGACCGCGAGATCGTGACCTGGCTGAAGTCGGACGCTTAACCGACTGCGCCACCCAGGCGCCCCTCTCTGTGAATTACTTTTAAACTGCAAATATCTTTATAATAATTTTTCCATGAGAAAAATTAAAGGAAATATAAATAATCATAAGATTAGTAGAATATGTTTCAGATAAGTACTATATAATGCAAAAAGAGATATACTGTTAACCAATATCATTCATTCAAAAAATACATTCAGAATCAAGCATATGCAAATCTCTATCACATTCTCTTACATCTGAGACTGACAATGGTCTGTGGATTAAATCCAGCCCACAATCTGCTTTTATAGATAAAGCTGTATTGGAACACAGCCACACTAATTTGTTTATAAGTTTTCTACAAACACAGAGTTGAAGAGCTGTTACCTTATAGCTCACAGAGACTAAAATACTATTTAGCCCTTTAAGGGAAAAGTTTGCTACCTCCAACTTACATTATTCTTCCTTCCTTCCTTCCTTCCTTCCTTCCTTCCTTCCTTTATTCCTTCCTTCCTTTCTTCCTCCTTTCCTTCCTTTTATCTCACTCTCTTCTTTCCTTCCTTTCCTCTTTTTTTGTTTTTGTTTAGAGAAAAACTTCACGCTCTACTATGCTACTTGTCTCACTTATATCACTCTGCCAGAGAAAGATAACCTCTTTACAGAGTCTAGATATAAGGGTATTAGAAATCCAAACTGAAATAGATCTTAATGCATATTCAAATCTCAGTACTTAATGTTAAATTTGTAATTGCTAAATAGCAAATATTTTTCATTTCTTAAAAATAATATTCTCAATAAACAAAATGGCGTATTTGTGATAAATGCACTTGCTCATGTACCTTAAACACAATATATTTAGCATATTTAGCTAGAACAGTCTAGAAATTTTTGGAGATGTTTGCTATATTTAGAAGTGAGATTTTATTCTATTTTGGGGGGAGGATAATTTTTTCTCTTCGGGGGAGGATAATTTTTTTCTTTTTGGTACTGAACAGATTCTTTATGATGCAAAGAGAACCCAAAAGAATAGTGGAAATAAAAAATACATTTATATTATAGACAGGACCTGAATTTTCAAGTTTTGAGCAGTGAATTTAAACCACAGGGTTGGCAGCTTGGCAAGAAATACAGAATATATTTTGGGTTAAAACTGATGCAAACAGACTGTTTCTGGATCATTGTTTTAACACACTGACCACAGAACAGTTTGTGTTTGTGGCAAAGACCCAGATATGAAATAGGCTGAAATAGAATTTGGCAGAATTAAGCAGCTTAGAAAGAAACATATTCCTGTTGGAAGAGTTGTGACTTTTGGAATAACTGACTTGGGACAATTTACAGAAATTTTAAAAAATCACCCTTTCCTTTTTCTTTTTGCCAGCATACAACCAACCACCTGTTCTTCCTATTACCCAGGGAAAAATTATAATAAGAGAGAACATCTGGGTGATTTAACTAAAATATAAGATTGCTCATTACACTTCTGATTTTTTTTTCTACAAAATGCTGACAGTAGGAACACAGAAAGATTGGCATGATGGCTTTTCTGCACAAATATGCAAATTTGGCGAAGTTGGAGTTCAATGGGAGAAAATATTTATGTTTCAAATTTAGATTTTTTCTTTATAGAGTTATTGTCTTTTCCTTTACTGAAGCTATGTGCAATTAAAACCAGCGTGACTATATTCAAGGAATCTCCAACAATTAGATGTGTTATTTAAGAAACACATTAATGTTTAATATCTTTTTTTAAGTTTTTTTTAATCTTTATTTATTTTTGAGAGAGAGACAGAATGTGAGCAGGGGAGGAGTAGAGAGAGAGAGAGACACAGAATCCGAAGCAGGCGTCAGGCCCTGAGCTGTCAGCACAGAACCTGAAGTGGGGCTCAAACTCAGGAACAGTGAGATCATGACCTGAGCTGAAGTAAGATGTTCAACCGACTGAGCCACCCAGGTACCCCATTAATGTTTAATATCTTAAAACTCATGCATCTAAGTGAATATTTTCATCAAACCACTTCATGGATATTATCCATGAAATCAGTTCCAATCAGTAAGACTTATTGTGAGACTTCTCTGGATTATTTGGCCCCTGATACAGAAATTGCTTTCAGAGTTTAATACATTGTTTAAATAAATTTAGAAGGCTGTATTTTATTTACTGTGTATTTTGGAAAAGATCAATAGTCATTTAGAAGTTAAATTCAGTACCTAATATATAGATCAAGTTAGGTAATATCTCAAAGAGAAATCTCAGTGGAAAATACAATACTTCAGAAGTAACCCTTATATACCAATTGAAACTGCCTTTGAGTGATATTTGTGGTAGATACTATTGGAAAGACACATTGATTCTCCCACACTAACCTACTTTACTATGCACAATATCCCTGCTTTTTTATATCCTAACAGTTCAGGCATTTCTATTTTCCTATATTTGGAATATAATTAATAGAATTTATCTTATTTCAGAAAGACATAAATTAATGCCTAGGCTTTTGAAACTCAATTATGTTACCTGCCTCCCTTTGTTTCAGTTTTAGCTATGGAAGTGTCCCAAGCATGAATGTGCTCAGAGTTGTATATGATTACAAATTCTAAGTAAATGTTTATTCCTGAAACATTGCCGCATAATAAAGGAGAATATTAAGATAAACAAATCGTTGGCTTTACTATTTTTGTTCTATATTCTGTTTAATAGATGGGCTGTTTTTAGTTGCTACATACATAGTGACATGTACATATCTAACCAATTTTGTAATTACTTTGGCTTTTTTTTTTTTTTTTTTTTTGCTATAGAAAAGTGCAAACCACCATGAACATCTTGGTTACAGCATATAGATAAAACAATAGCAAGTGTATTGTAAACATTTTTTAAGAATTCTATACATATTTGATTTGAATGACAACTCTAACTAAAGAACTTAAAGGAGAGTTAAGGATTTTTTAATAGAACCCCTCATTTTAAGTTTTAGATAACTGAGGCTCAAAGAAGTTAAGTTTTAGACTGCTTTTATGAATAAAAGAAACATAGTATAAAAATATTATATTCTCTTGAAGGAATATTTGACATCATATATGAATTAAAAATAGAGGAGCTGGTGATGATTGCAAATGAATTCAGAAATAATGATGTTTGTTTAACTGTAGTATACAGTCATCTAAGAAAATCCAAGGTATATTTAGATGTTGCTTAGATTTCACTTTGCAGTGTCAAAAACATTTTCCCCTTATTATCATTAACACTTACAATAAAAAAAATTTTTTTTAAAAAGGCCAAAGAGAAAGAGGTAGATTAAAATGAAGAAGGGAAAATGGCAAAGAGGAAATGAGGATAAGAAGAGATAGAGTAAAAATGTAGAAGTGAAAACAACAAACTTGTTAAAAATGTTTATTCATTTTGAGAGAGAGTGAGAGAGAGAGAGAGAGCGTATGCATGTGCATACCAATGGGAAAGTGGCAGAGAGAGGGAGAGATAGAATCCCAAGCAGGCTCTGCACCATCAGCACAGAGCCCAACAGGGGGCTTGAACTCACAAACTGTGAAATATGACCTGAGATGAAATCAAGAGTTGGATGCTCAACTGACTGAGTCACCCAGACACCCCAAAAACAACATTTTTTTTTCAATTTGTAAACTATTTTTCATGCCGAATTCTTCCCTCATAGAAAAGTAAAGACACTGGCACAAAAATACATATATATATACATACATATATACATACATAAATGAATATTATTAGTTAAGGGTATAATTAAAAGACTAAATCCCTTTAAGGTGTGAAATTATAAAGCTTGTTTTTAAAGTATATGTACTTAGAGAGGCATCAACTTAGTGATGTAAGGTAGAATTCTCAAGTCTACAAACTATATTACTATAGATGCACACATATATGATGTAATATTTATATTGTAAATATTCATATATTTTTTTCATTTTTAGAAACAGAAAAAATGATAACATTTATAAGAATACAATTTTCTAAATGTTGACAATATTCAAAGTACAAGAGGGATTTCTTCTTCCAGTAACAGCAGACTAGATTATCTGGGGTCATGGAACCACCAGGTTTTGTAGGACCAAACAATCAGAGAAAGGGGGTAACAGTGACAAGCTTATTGACACAGACCCACATTAATTCTTAAAGCACTTTCTTTAAAGTTGTGGCTATAATACTAAGAAGTTGAGGATAGTCAACAGGCTCTTGGAGCCAAAATATTAGCAACTGAGATTTAAGTGAGCCCTACCAAACGCCCAGATTTTAAGTTGGATCCAAGGCATGAGAGTGAACCAGAAATAAACCCAATCTGCACAATATTAGAGACTAGATTAAAATGATCTCACTCTCTGCTTGTGCAATCTGGATGGCCTGTGTCAACCCTAATGTCTGGCCAGAAGGAGTAGAAAGAATTCACTGTAAGAATAAAGTATCCATTCAGAGGATATACAAAGTTCCTCTATACTTTTTCTTTTTGCTGTCTGCTACTCAACCAATCACAAGAGATACAAAGACAATCTAACTAAAACGCAAATTAAAACAAAAACAGAACAAAAAAACAAGAACATGAGATATTCAGATATTAGAGTTATCTAATAATAGAGAGTTAAAAAACTCATATGTATATTCAGTAAGTTTTAATATATTGAGAAAGGTTGGATCTACAAAAAATAGAAAATAAACAATGAAAATACATGAAAAAATGGAAAATTTCAACCAATCTTTGGAAACTACAAAAATAATCAAATGGACATCCTGGAACAAAGCTATAATGTCTAAAATAAAGAACTTAAAGTATGGGTATAGCACATTGAACATATAAGACCAAATTAGTAAACTGGAGGGCCAAATAATAGAAAAGTGACAGTTTAAAAAAGAAAATGGTGTCTCACTGCAAGAACTAAAAAATTTCATACTTGTATAATTGTATTAATGCATCCATAGTAGACTTTAAAGCAAGAGCATTCTAGTGACTATTAGTCATATTGGTGAAGTGTTTAATTTGACCAAAAAAAAAAATATATATATATATATAATGAGCCTAAATCTATACAAATAGAATAAGAAAATTGCTTTTACTAAATAGAGACACAAATCTTAGACTAGAACAGCAAAACATAAATTAATTAAATGTATAAATATCTGAACAATACAAACAACAAAACTAATTTAATTAGTATAACTATTAGGCTTTATTATCAACATCTTCCTTATCAACTTGCCTGCCTCAAGCACAGTTATCTCTGAACCTTTTGCACATTAAGATTACTTGGTAGGCCATTTTAAAGTACTGATAACCTGAAACCACTCGCAAATATTACTATTCAAAGGGTTTGGGGCACATCTTGGACATGAGATTTCTTTTTTAACTCTTCTGACAATTCTAATGTGAAGTTAATGCTGAGCATTCTGCTCTAGCAGTCAAATCCAAGTATTACTACACATTTGTCTTTTTCCTCTGGTAGATTGAGAACTTCTGAGGATAAGACTATATTTTTCATCTTTGTAGCCCACACATCTACAAGAGTGCCTGACATGAAGTCAGTGCTCAGAATTTCATTGGTAGGGGTGCCTGGGTGTCTTGGTCAGTTAAGCATCCAACTCTTGATTTGAGCTCACAGTTGTGAGATCAAGTCCTGCCTAGGGCTCTGTGCTGAGTGCAGAGCCTGCTTGTAATTCTCTCCTTCTCTCTTTGCCCCTCTCCCCTGCCCCTCTCTCTCAAAATAAAGAAATATACTCTTTTTTAAAAAAAATTCACTGGTGAAAAAGACAGTTTCAAAAGATGGTTATTTAAATTCAATTTAACAGCCATTAGTCAAGTTTGTACCATGTGCTAGACTTTATACAAGATATTGGTGTACAAAGGTAGATAATTCCTTTAGGGAAATCATTACTCAGTTGGGTGTTCACAAATTAGCAATTACTATACTGATAACTGATAACTGAGAGTAGCATTAGGTCTTACAAATTTAATCTTCCACTCTCTCAATCTAATATAGCAAGTCATTGTTTCCTTAAATAACATTCCATTATCTTAAGTAACTGAATAAAAAATAAAATAGTACTGGGGCCTAGATAGGTCAGTTGGTTAAGTGTCTGACTCTCGGTTTGGCTCAGGTCATGATCCTGTGGTTCATGAGTTCAAGCCCTGTATCGGCTCTGTGCTAGCAGTGTGGAGCCTGCTTGGTATTCTCCATCTCTCCCTCTCTCTCTGACCCTCCTCTACTCACACCGTCTCACTCAAAAAACATATGTTAACTTAAAAAAACATTAAAACATAATAAATACTGCACACATCAATGACACAATATGCATTCTTTACCTGTATACATGAAACAGCTAGAAATAGTGATCATATGCTAAGATGTAAAACTAAATTCAATATATTTCAAAAAAGTTAATTATGCAGAACAGCTTATGATCCCTCTAACAAGAACTAGAAAAAAGTAACAAGAAAAGATAAGTAGAAAAATCTCTATCTGTTTGGAAGTATGCAATACATTTTTAAATAACACATTAGGAAAGAATAAGGTTTGAAATTAGAAAGGATTTTGAACTTAACAATAACAAATATATAATATATAACATCTTGATGATGTAGTTCAGTGTCTTTTGAAAGAAATTATAGATGTAAAGGCATATGTTACAAGAAAGAAAGTTGAAAATGAATAAGGTATGCATCATATAAATAATAAAGAACAGCAAAATAATGAAAGAAATAAGAAGGAATGAGATAATAAAGATAAGCTAAGAAATTAATGACATAAAATATTTAATAGAGGAGATGAAATAGAATCATAAAAATATACTCAGTTAAGCTAAGAGAAGTCAGAAAAAGTGGAACTACATAGCAAATTATTCATATCAATTATCCCATTAAATTTGACTTATGCAAGCAAACCAATTAAAATATTGTCAGATTGGATTAGAGAAAAATCGAACTATATGCTGCCTACTGGAAACCTACTTAAATATAAAGAAATAGACAGCTATAAAGTAAAAAGATAGGGGAAATTATACCATTCAAATATTAAACAAAATAAAGCTAGAGAACTATATGTATGTACTTAACAACAGTGTTTCAATATGCATGGTGCAAAAACTGACAGAATTTAAAGAAAAGGAAACAAATCCAGAATCATCCCAGACTTTAAAACTCTTCTGTTGGTAATGGATGGAATATATAGGCAGACAACCACTGTGGATGTATAATCCCTGAACAATACTATCAACCAACTTTACCTAATTGACACACAATGGATCAACAACAAAATATACATTTATCCCAAGTGCACATACACCATTCACTAACAGTGATCGTATCCTGCATCCTAAAACAAACATTAGCACATTTAAAAGAAATTACACAAAACTCAACTACAAATAATTTAAACTATGAATCAATAGAATGCTACGTACATACAATTTCTAAACATTTAGAAATAAAACAATTCACTTCTAATTAATTTATGGATCATAAAGAAAGTATAACAGAAAGTTAAAAAATAATTACAACTAAAAAAAAACAACCAAACAACAACAGCAGAAAAACAAAAATGGGGTGCCTGGGTGGCTAAGTCAGTTAAGCATCTGAATCTTGAATTTAGCTCAGGTCATGATCCCAGGGTCATGGGATTGAGCCCTGTGTAGGCCTCCATGCTGTGTATGGAGCCTGCTTAAGTTTCTCTCTCCCTGCCCCTCTCCCTGCTCACGCTCTCACTCTCTCTCTAAAATAATAATAATAATAATAATAATAATAATAATAATAATAGTTATTATTATTTCAACTAAATAAAAATTAAAATATATTGAAATTTATGGGATAAAGCAAATCTGTGATTTAAAAAAATGTAAGCACAAAATACTTATTAAGAAAAAAAAAAGGAAGGTCTCAAATCAGTAATATAAGCTTTTACCTTAAGATTCTAGAAAAGAAAATCAAATTAAGCCCAAAACTAGCAGAAGAAAGAAAACAAGACTCACAACAAAATCAATGTGATTTTAGAATAATTGCAGGGCGCCTGGGTGGCTCAGTCAGTTGAGCATCTGACTTCGGCTCAGGTCATGATCTCTTGGCTCGTGAGTTTGAGCCCGGCATCGGGCTCTGTGCGGACAGCTCAGAGCCTGGAGTCTGCTTCATGTTCTATGTTTCCCTCTCTCTCTCTCTCTCCTCCCCTCTGCCGCTCATTCTGTCTCTCAAAATGAATAAACATTAAAAAAATTTAGAATAGTTGCAGAATAAAATGTCAATATACAATAATTAATTCCATGTCCATGGAATTAACAGCAATAAAAACTGAAATTTAAAATAAAAATAACATTTATATTAGCATAAAAAAGTAGAATACTTAGATAGATACAATTCCAACAAAAATATTTGCAAGATATGTATGATGAATCCTCAAAACACTGATGAAAGAAACCAGAAAACACCCAAACAAAAAGACATATCATGCTTGTGGACTAGAAGACTCGGTGTACCTGTAACAATTTTGAAAAAAAAAAAAAAAAGGTACAAATGTGTAGGACTTATCCTAACTTTATTATAATTTACAAATAAAACTATGATATTCAAGAGAATATGGTATTGTTGAAATGTTAGACACAGAGATCAATGGAACAGAATAGAGACTTCATAGATAGTCTCACACAAATATATTGAAGTGATTTTGACAAAGATGAAAATGCATTTCAACAAAGGATAGTATTTTCAAGACAATTTCCCTGGAACATTTGGACTTTAATATAGACAAAATAAAGGAAATCTACACATATACTTCATGTCTTATATAAATTTGTCTTTAAATAAATCATTGCCGGGGCGCCTGGGTGGCGCAGTCGGTTAAGCGTCCGACTTCAGCCAGGTCACGATCTCGCGGTCCGTGAGTTCGAGCCCCGCGTCAGGCACTGGGCTGATGGCTCAGAGCCTGGAGCCTGTTTCCGATTCTGTGTCTCCCTCTCTCTCTGCCCCTCCCCCGTTCATGCTCTGTCTCTCTCTGTCCCAAAAATAAATAAAAACGTTGAAGAAAAAAAAAAAATTTAAATAAATCATTGCCTAGATATAAATAGAAAATTTTAAACTATACAACTTCTAGAAAAAAAGTTAGGTGAAAATCTGAGTGACCTTGAATTTGGCAAGGAGTTTGTGACATCAAATGCATGATACTTAAAAAAATATATATATATATATATATATATATATATACATACATATATATATATATGTATGTATATATATGACAATTTAACTTCATCAAAGTTAAAAACTTTACTGCGTGAAAGACATTGTTAGAAAAATGCTAAAAAAAATAGGGCACAGATTAGGAGTAAATATTTCCAAAGCGCACCTGATAAAGAACTAATATCTATACTAGACAGAGAAGCAATTAAAACAAACTAATAAAAAAGCAAGCAAATTAAAAACATGCAGCAGATCTGAACAAATTAATGATGAAAATATATTAATGGAAAAAAAGCATATAAAATGGTGCTAAACACTTTTAAGCATCAGAGAAATACAAATTACAACCATAATGAGGTGTCACTGTGCATTCAATAGAATGAGTAAAATCATCAAATCTTACATTAGGAGGTACTTACTGTAAAGGAAGTTAAAGCAGCTGCAACTTTCACTTTTCATATTCATGTTGCTAAAAGAAAGGGGCTAAATGCATAAGAAAATTTATTGGATGATTACATTTATATGATATTCTGAAAAGGGCAAAAATACAGAAATGTAAAAGAAATCAAGTTTGCCAGAGGTTGGAAGTGGAGATAGACCTGGTTAAAAGAGACAGATTGAGGGAATTTGGGGGTCTACAAAACTATTCTGATGTTATTGCAGTGGTGGAAAAATGACTATATACAGTTGTCAAAACCTATACAGTATCACAACACACAGAGTGAATTGTATTTGAAAAGTTTAATCAGGGTGTGCAGGGTATTCAAGATGGAACACAGACTGATCAGGGAATTTACTTGTGTTACAAAAGGATTGTATACTAGCACTTAAGGAGGTAGAAAAGACAAGAGTTGACCTGAATAACTTCAGTACACAATGTATGGTTAAAGACCCAAAGAACTGCACACAAACATCATGTTCTGGAAAGATTGTTTCTTACAGGTCTTAAGATGTCTCCCCAAAATATTCACTAATTACAAAAAGAAAAAAAAATTTAAGTGGAGAAAAATAGCAGACATCACCTTAATTAACTAAGTGACTTAGGTTTATGTCAGTTGGTGTTAAGAAATGATATATAAAAAGTACATATCATCTCTGATATTTATGAAAATATATAACTTCAATTTAATCATGAGAAAACATTTATTAAGGGACAATGTCAAGTACAAAATACTTGACAAGTACTTTTGAAAAGTGCCAATGTCATAAAAGCCAAAAAAAAAAAAATGTCTGAGGAACTATTATAGATTGGAGGGTATTAAAGAGATAGGACAACTGAAAACAAAGTGGAATACTGGATTGGATCTTGCAGTCTAGATCTTGCAATCCAACGTCAGAAAGATAACATTAGTGAAGAAATTGGTGAAATCCTAATAACATCTCCAGTTTAGATAAAAGTAGTGGACTGGGGTTAATCTCTCAGTTTTTGGTTTTTATAATTGTTCTATTGTTGTATAAGATATTAACACTAGGGACGCTGGTTGAGGTTTAAATGAAAACTTCCTTCTACTCTTTTATACTGTCTCTACAAAGCCTAAAATTATTTCAAAATAGCATATTTATAAACAGCATATGTAATTATTTTATTTTTTAAAGTTTATTTATTTTGAGAGAAAGAGCACATATGCATAAGCTCCTGTGAGAGAGAGTGGGGAAGGGGCAGAGAGAGAAAGAGAAAAAATTTCAAGCAGGCTCTGCACTGACAGCACAGAGCCCAACATGGGGCTGGATCCTGTGAACTGCAAGATCATGATCTGAGATGAAATCAAGAGTGGGAGACTTAACCAACTGAGCCACCCAGGCACGCCATTATATGCAAACATTTTAAAACAACATTCCCAATTTATTAATTATCATTATGGCATTAAGTAGATTCCTTGTTACTAGGATGTAAGATAACTGTTGAGAAAATTCAGTAAAATTTTCCAGCACTACAGTGAATATAAGTAATTCTTATTATATGTTGGAGTTTTATTTCTCATCTCATTTCTGTCATTCTTTATTAATTTGATTTACCACTGAAATAACAGATGAGACAGTTTTATAAACTTTAACATTCGGTAGCCAATACACAAATCATATCTGCACAATGTATCAAATGCTCTAAAACAAGAACAAACATAATTAATTTTAAGGAAGTATGGGTGAAAAGTCAAAGATTTGTATAGACAACAAAATGTCATAAGCTCTCTCAAAAAACATATATTTTACTGTCATATGAAGATTATAAAGTATGTTAAAAGTTTTAGCAGAAAACATAATTTATATAACATTTAAACTATAAATTTAAAGTAATTACATCTTTATAATAATGAGGCTAATTTACTCTAAACAATATATGGTCTAGACCTATCCACTCTTCTATGACTCAATATGATGTGACATCTTATATCTAATGATAAATTAATAATTTAAACCAATAGTAACATAGTTAACTACCTCTTTGAAATAGGTAAAAAGTGCCCATAATGTAAACCATGATTAATGATAAGCTATTATGTGGCCAGAAATGGCTAATGCTCAATATGAGAAACAGCAAAAAATAGAAAACTTATTTATTATGCCTAAAAAATTGAGACTAAATACTGTGCATGGGGAACTGTATTGTACAAACCTGACTAGGACTTTGCAACATTTTTTTTTCCACCTCAAAATAATACGATCGAAATATTCTATCCAAAATGTATTTTTTAAATGTTTATTTATTTCTGAGAGAGAGAGACAGACAGACAGAGCATGAGCAGGTGAGGGGGAAAGAGAGAGAAGGCGACACGGTATAGGAAGCAGGCTCCAGGCTCTGAGCTGTCAGCACAGAGCCTGACCTGGGGCTCAAACTCATGAACTGCAAGAATATGACCTGAGCCTAAGTCGGACGCCCAGCTGACTGAGCCACCCTGAAACCCCTATCCAAAATGTATTTTTAAAGTAAAGAATGCTTAATTTGAATAATATAACTCAACCAACATTTACTAAATTCTAGGTAGAGTGGATGTTTTAATGAAGTAAACTGACAAAATTCCTACAGTCATGGAGCTTATTTTTAGAGAAGGCAAGACCCACTGACAATACACTAAGAAAATCAAGATGGCATGTTGTCAAGATGATATTTCTACACACAGAAAAAAATAAAGCAGAAAAGCAAAATACAGTGTTTGTGAAGAATGGGGTTGCAAAATATTCTGTTATGAAGGTTAATTGTTGATGATTGTTCTGAACTTTTATTTTGAAATAATTCTATGTTTACAAAAACCACTGAAAAGATAGTGCAGAGAGTACCCTTATGCCCTTCAGTCACTTTTCTGTAAGGCTAACATTTACATAACCATGGTGATTATAAACTCTATGAAATTAACACTGACATGATAATATTAAACAAAGCTTAAACTTTATTCATAGTTTACCAGTTTTTCTACTAATATCCTTTTTCTGATCCTGGGTCTAATCCAGGGTACCAGAAATGTCACCCCTCTTTTTTTTTAATGTTTATTTATTTTTGAGAGAGAGAGAGAACAAGAGACAGGAGGGGCCGAGAAAGAGGGAGCTCGAGGATCCAAAGCAGGTTCTGCACTGACAGCAAGGAGTCTGATGTGGGGCTCCAACTCATGAAATGTGAGATCATGACCTGAGCTGAAGTCAGCCGCTTAAACAACTGAGCCATCCAGGCACCCCTCATCATCATCCCTCCTCACTTTGTTACAGTTGATCGGTCTGTTCTTAATATTCATAACCTTGATATTTCTGAAGAGTACTAGCCAGGTATCTTGTAAATCTCCCTTATGGTTGATGTTATTTCATGATTAGTCTAGGGCTATGGATTTGGGGGCAGAATATTACAGAAGTGATGTGACTTTCTTGTCATATCACATCAAGAGGTATTAATATCAATATGACAGATCATTGGTGATGGTCACCTTGACAATTGGGTAAGGTAGTGTCTTTCAGCATTCTCCAAAGTAATTTCCCATGTTATGCTCTAGTCGTTAGAAATGAGTCATTAGGTTCAACTCACACTCAGTTAGGAGAATTACACTCCACCATTTGAAACAAGAATTAGAGAATTTGAGAACATATGTTAAAACCACCACAGAAATTAGTGGATAGTTTGAAGAAATTATTTTAGATTATACAAGTTTTCTGTTTCCACTTGAAAAGTATCTCCCTCCTTTTATAATCCATCAGTTGTATTTTAATGGTGATTTTTCAATTCCCTTATTCATTCAACACTTACTATATTGAAATCTGCACTCCTCTTCTTACTTATTTGCTAAATCTACTTGTACTGGTAGGGATTCTTGGATATTCTTTTCAATATTTTTACCTATTTTATTACTTGTTCATCTATTTTGAGGCAACTCTCATTATAAGGATTAGGAGAACTGTTCATCCAGGAACTGATAGTCTATTTTGGTGAAACCTAACTGGAAGAGAGTAAAATCAGCTTCTTTCTTATTTCCCCAACCTCTTCTCCTCTTCTTTCTCTCTCTCTCTATGTTTATTCCTTTTTGAGAGAGAGAAAGAGAGTGCAAACAAAAGAGGGGAAGAGAGAGGATCTGAAGTGGGCTCTGCACTGACAGCAGAGAGCCTGATGGGGGCTCGACTCCAAGAACTGCGAGATAATGACCTGAGCTGAAGTTGGACACTTAACCAACTGAGCCACCCAAGTGCCCCTCTTTATTTTAAAGACTTCTAGCATTTAGCTCTGTTTCTCTAAGAGATCTGAATACTACTTCTAGAAAGACAGCTGTTATTTTATATGTTAAGACATCTTATTGTGCTTCTGTTTATACAAAAGCTTTGAGCCTGGCCTGGATGATCAGACCCAGCAACATGGCTGAAGATTTTGGGATTAAAGTCAGAGATGGTAATCAAGAAAGGAAATCCCTGTAATTATTCTTTTCTGAACAGTAATTCTCCTTCACCATCCTCCAAACCTCAGTAAAATCTATTAGCAAAATAATGTGAGTTTTTAGATGAATAAAATATATTGGGCTCAGCTGGTCAACTGTGAAATTTGAAGGAACATAGTTCACTCAAGATTTTCCTCACTTCTGACACCAATTGCAAATCATTCATATGCTTGATATTTTGCTAGAAGTACTCACAGAACTCATTGGAAGCTGTTATAATTATAGTTGCAGTTCATTACTGAGAAAGGATACAGTTAAAAATCAGTTGAGGGAAAAGATGGTCAGGTCAGAGTCCAGGAGAGGTCCAAAAAGGGAGAGTTCAGATGTCTTCTCTCCAGGGAGCCATGAACGTGTTAACTCCTCTTGGAAACAAGGTGACAATATGCATGGGGGTATTGCCAATCAAGAATGTTCACCCCAGCTTTGGTATCTAGAATTTTGAATGAGAATTGATCCCATACTGCCAATGTGGCTGACCATTTTGTCTTCAGCCCTACCAGACCCTTCCAAGGCAGAACTGATACTGAATAGCCCCAAACCCCAATCACCAGTCACTTTATTAGACTGTCTTGTGGTCAAAGCCACCACACAAAGGCACTCCTTATCATGTATGGCATTTTAAGAGCATAGAGATCAATTTCCAGTAATGGAGGGCAAGGGACAGAGATCTCTCTTTGGGGTAGGTTAATTCTTTACTAAGAGTTTGCATCCACATTTGGGAACAAATTGTACTGGAGAAAGTTCAAACTACCTAGAAACTGGTAGCGAGATTTGGGGTAGGCATTGAAAAAAAAATATGATATAAAAGGCAAAGTCAGTACCTATTGTCTCAAGAACAATAGGTAGGCTTTTGGACATTCCATCCAAGTTATGCTGTGGACATCTTCCAACCTTCCCCTTATTCTGCAAGTGGGCTTCAGTCAATTCATTTAAGGCAAAGAGTAAACTCAGGAGAGTAACTGCTCCAATTTTCACAAAGAAAAATAGCACTGGCGACCAATGACTACCTTGCATGAGCTTCCCAAATTTGAGAAGAGGCTGTCTTGCCTGAACTTTTTTTTTAAAGTAGGCTTCATGCCCAGTGAAGATCCCGATTTGGGGTTCAATCCCAAGACCTGAGATCATGACCTGAGCCAAAATCGAGTTGGACACTCAACTGACTGAGTCACCCAGGTGCCCCTTTAAGTGAAGTACTTACTTTCTCTTATGAGTAAGCATAACTGAATAACGTTTACTGATTTGATCATTATGAACTTTGTTTTGCTTCTCTCAAGAAAATAAGGCTAGTGGGTGGCAGCATTTTTGTTAACTATATAAGAGGACCACCAATAAATATAAAAAAAAATTTAATAGAATTTGTCACCAGTAGTTCTTTAGATAGGGAGAAAATGATCTAAATGGAATCAGAGTAATGTCAGAAAGAGTAAAAATGAGTAAAAAGAGCAAAGATGTAATTACAAATTTATAGGTACTCTAGCCAATAATAATGTCTTGTTGATTTCAAAATATATATACAATCAAACAAATAAAAAAATTGTAAGTAAATGGATTTAAGATTTTCAGTTCCCTGTATTACTTAGAAATCAGTAAAAATGTATATATAAATTTGATTTAAATATTAATAGATCAAACACACATGCTATAATTTATTGGTTAATTAATTAACAGGAAAAGAATATGTAACTTAAAATATCTCTCTTTCTTCACTCTATTGTTTCTCTTAAAAAGCCCTCTTAATTATCTGTTGTAATTCAGAAGCTATTTGCAACAGATTTTTAAATTTTTCTACAATATATCATATATCACCTTACTGTGATATAAGTGATATAAGTGATACCAGGTTCTGTGACCTGGTTTTTTAGTTGTTCTATTCCAGTCTCAAGATTATTCCTAGACTTTGTCTATTTTGTTATGTAGCTCATATAATTATTTTATTTAAATAATACAATTTAATGAATTAAAAAAATTCATGTTCATTTTATTTATTTTGAGAGAGAGAGTACAGAAGCAAGCAGGGGAAAGGCAGAGAGAAGGAGAGAGAGAGGATTCCAAGCAGGATCCACACTGTCAGTGTAGAGCCTGACACAGGGCTCAAATTCATGAACTGTGAGATCATGACCTGAGCTGTAATCAAGAGTCAGACACTTAACCAACTGAGCCACCCAGGTGCCCCTGTAATTTAATGAATTTTGACAAAGATATATTCCTATCTAACTGGAACACAAACAAGATATAGAACATTTCCATCAACTTAAAAATTTCTGTTGTACTACTTAATTTCTCTACATCCTTTTTTCTGTCTATATATTTTCATTACAAGAGTTTTGCATAAACAGAATTACATAGTATATCTTCTTTTGTACATCGTTTCTTTCTCTTAGAATAATGTACGCGAGTCTCTTCCATGTTGGGCACAACAGTATTTGTCCTTTTTATGATGGAGTCATATTCAGGATGTAGATACAACACAATTTGCTTATCTAGACATTTAGCTAGTTTTCAGGTTGGAACTATAACTAATAAAATGACTATAAACATTTGTGTCCAAGCATGTATGCGGATATTTTTTCTTTCTTCTTGGGCAACTACCTAGTAAAACAATTGAAAGGTCAAATAATAGATCTGTTTAACTTTCTGAAGACTTGCCAAGCCATTAAGCGTTAGAGTGTCAGTCCTGAGTACTCACTACCACACCTCTTTGTGACTGTTCCTCCAATTGACAACCACCTCCTTTGGAAATAGATCAAAGTATGATTTCTAGAATATGTCTGCAAACATACTGGTGTGTGATATCATGCTTGAAACCAAGCCTATTTCTTTTCTGTCATTTAGATATTTCTTATATATTTTCAGAAAAATACGATATCTAGTTATTTTATGCCATTATAATTTCCTGAATTTCTATTTTATAATTCATGCCATTTCAAAGATTTGGCATAGGAATTTACAATTACATGTTCAGTCTTCATTAAATACATAAGTTATTTTTAGGGACAAAAAAAAACTATGGAATAAGTAATCACATAATGCCAAAACTGAGACATCGCAATGGTGAAACCATTACAAATATAATTGCATTGAATAAAGTTTTAAAATATTTACTTGATGACTAACACATTTGCTTTACTATATTGGTGAATTAAAATTATTTTAACATTAAAATGCATTATAAGAAATAAAAGCAATCTACATTTTAATATTAAAAACATTTTTTATAAATAACATTTATATTTGTTAGGTAAACCCTAAAGTATATCATGGGCAGAAAAATTAAAACAATAAATTTTACAATATAGTTTTTGAAAAACATAATAATACTATTTTTCTGTAGAAAATATTTGTCTAAAATGATTATATTTTTATTCTTTAATGAAATACCTAATATTTTAAAGTTATTTTTTTGGATAGAATGTATCAAATTATTGACATCTTCAATTGGATCTACTCTTTGAACCATAATATTTTTCTGCATGAAAACACTATTACAGTACATAATAAGGTACCTGGTAAGCTCAGACTAAATTATTATAAATGGAGAATATTCTTAAATATATTTTTGACAAGTATAAAGCAATGATAACACATTGTTTAATATCAAAAAAAATCTGATATGAATGCTAAACAAGATGAAATGCTAAAACAACATGATGGTCTAGTAGTAATTTATGTTTTACATTTTTAATTTAAGCTTTATATCACTGAGAACCTACTAGGGTTACTCTCATACAAGAGCTTCATAAAGTATTGTTCATAATTTCAGCAGTCCAATTTTTCCTCCTTTTTATTTATCATATAGCTATAACATATTCCTTACATCTTGTAATTTAGTGTTACATCAAACTATATATGCTCAGACTACAAAGCTGTTGAAAAATTTATAAACATTAACATTCAAATGCCAACTTATGGTTGTTTCCTCCCATAAAATATTATAAGCATAATGCCAAGCACTCAATGTGTGCTACTTTGTTTTTGTGAATGAGCCTAATTTTTCAAGTCTACAAATTGTTCCTTCACTTTATTCAAGGCATATGTAAAAATTTTCATATCTGATGAAATCAGTGTTTTGGTAGCAATTCTAATTTCATCCAAAGTTCATTTTTCACTCTTGGATGAGATTGGAGTACACCCAAGCATAACATAAGGAAATATTCATGCACATATGCATGAAGACGCCATGACAGAATCTTCACCCATTTAAATTAGCATACGGAATCATTTTACACACAATAAATCCAATACAACAACATTATCGCACAGAATGAATAGCATTTAATGATTTCACAAAATCTGTTCCACCATAAATTCTAGTGTGAATTTTTGGCAGAATACCATATTCCTTGCAGTATTAAACTATTCAGTCTTACTTCAGAACATGTATTTTTTACTAAAATTTATGGAAAGTCCAATAGCTGGTAATTGTTATTCACATTATTATTTTATAGATCAGACACTTTAAAATATTTATATTCACACTTTGCATCTAAATATTTTGTAACTATGTAAGATTCACTGACATTGCCAGCATCAATAGGTTTTTTAACCCCTTTATTGAAGTATACTTGATATACAAAAAGCTGTATATATTTAATGTACACAACTTGATGAATTGGATATAAGTGCACACCCATGAAACCATCGCCACAATCAATGACATAAATCCATTAACTCTAAAAGTTTTCTTCCATCCTCTTTAGTTGTTATTTGTGTGTATGTAGTGTGTGTGTGTGTGTGTGTGTGTGTGTGTGTGTGTGTGTGTGTATGTAATAAGAACACAACATAAGGTCTACTTTCTTAGCAAATTTTATTTTATTTTATTTAAAAAGTTTTAAGTTCATGTATTTATTTTGAGAGAGAGAGAGAGAGAGAGAGAGAGAACGTGCCAGAGGGATGGAGAGAGAGAATCCCAAGTAGGCTTCCACACTGTCGGTACAGGGCCTGATGCAAGGCTTAACTGACTGAGCCACCCAGATGCCCCTTAGCAAATTTCAAAGTACGGGATACAATATTATTAACTACAGTCACTATGTTATATAATCCCCAAAAGGTTTTCATTTTGCATAACTTAAGCTTTGTACCCTTTGACCAATGTCTTCACATTTTCTCCTTCCTCTATATCCTGGCAACCATTATTCAATTTTGTGCTTTTGAGTTTGACTATTTTATAGGTTCCTCGTATATATACAATTGTGTAGTATTTATGCTTCTGTGTCTGGCTTCTTTCACTTACCATAATATTCTTCAAGTCAACCCGTGTTATCACAAATGAAGATTTCCTTTTTATAAGGATGAATAATATTACATTGTATGTATATACCACATTTTCTTTACTCACCCATTCATCAATGGATATTTAGGTTGATTCCATATCTTAGCTATAGAGAGTAGTATTGCAATGAACATAGGAGTGCAAATATTTCTTTGAGATACTGATTTAATTTCCTTCAGATATATTCACAAAAGTGGGATTGCAGGATCATATGGTAGTTATATTTTTAATGGTTTGAAGATCCTCCGTACAGTTTTCCACTGTGGCTACATCAGTTTATATTCTCACCAACAATCTACAAAGGTTCCTTTTCTCCACATCCTCATCAAGATTATCTTTGTTTTATGTTTGTTTGTTTTTTGTAATAACCATCCTAACAAGTATGAGGTGATATTTCATTGCGGTTTTCATTTGCATTTCTTTGATGATTAGTGATGTTGAACTCCTCTTCATATACCTTTTGGATATTTATATCTTCTTTGGAAAAAATATCTTTTCAGTTACTTTGCCCAGTTTTGAATTGGGTTATCTGTGTTTTAGCTATCGGGTTATAGAAGCTGGGGGTGCAGGCTGGCTGTTGAGATTTATGTTCTGGTTGTTAAGAGCCCCTGCCTTTCTTTGTTTTTAGTTACTCCTAAGGCAGTTTAGTGCTGCTGATTCCCTCCATTTATGGGGTGAGGTGCATTAGACACAGACTTCTTGGGTAGATCTCTGAAATGCTGGGGAGATCAGATGCTCAAGTTGCTCTCTTTCCTCCACTTCACTATGATGCTTGGGGGAGAGGTGACTAAGGTAAAGTAATATTGTTTTTCTTACACTTCAATGCATCTAGTTTCCTTTCTATGCTCAGCTGAGGTGCTGTAATCTCTCATCTGGATTCTGGAACTATCATAAAGTTCTACCAATAAAGGTCTACCAATGAATAGATGATTGTTAAATTGGTGTTTTGGTTTGAGATGAGGACTGGGACCCCCCTCTTCCACCATTTTCCCAATGTCACTCCCAACAGAATTTTTAACAAATTTATTTTTACCCTTTGATTATTTATAATCATAAACATTGACTATAGGGATATTGAAAATTTTTCACTGGATATAATGTATTTACAGGGATTGAACATTTTTCTATCAATATTTTTACCCAATCTTATCATTTATCGTATATTTTTAGGGCATCCTTCTGTCACTCTCAAAGAATACACACATATACACACACACGGACATGATGACCAGATTAAAGACCTTACTATAATTATTTAGCAAGACATCACATAACCTACATTTGCAAAGCCAAAAGTCATCTCTAGGTTCAAACTATCTACTCACTAAAGTTAGACACATCAAAATTGTTCAAAAGATCCATGAAAATATGCGTACTCATTTCTTGTCATTTTAATAACCCTCATATAAAAATAACAAGATACACACTAATCAAAATTAAATTATAAATTCAATATAGTAGATAAAAATGTACATATTATTCATATCACTAAGTCAGTTCATGTCTGAATACTGACAGACAGCTGGCACCTTGGGAAAGTTTTGTCGTTGTCATTGAATCAGAGTCAACATCCCTGAGATCCCTGTTGGGACTTTTTCACAAAGTCTTAAAAGTCAGGAGATTCCATAATTACCAGAGACCGCTATAGTCTGGTTTTCCATAATTTTTGAATGTTGCATCAACAAGAAGGGAGCGTTAAGCACTTTCAAGTGATCCTGAGAGGTAAAGTGAAACAAAGACTTACTAGGTCTACTTGGATTTGTCATGTTTGGTGAGCACTGCATGACTTGTTTCATTGCAATAATGAGAAGTGAGTACTGCACTGAAGTATGAAGGAAATGAATAAATAACAAAATAATTACAAATATATTTAGGGATATCTGATGTAAGTAGCACATAATTCAAACTATTTTTTTTTAATTTTAAAAAATGTATTATTTATTTTTGAGAGAGAAAGAGAATGGGGAGGGACAGAGAGAAAGAGGAACACACAGAATCTAAAGCAGGCTCCAGGCTCTGAACTGTCAGCACAGAACCTGACATGGAGCTCGAACTCCCTCACCAACCGTGAGATCATGACCTGAGCCAAAGTCAGATGCTTACCTGACTGAGCCACTTAGGTGCCCCAAATTCAAACTGGTTTTAAAAAGCATTATCTATTAACTAACATCATTAAAAGCTTGGTGACAAATATTCTGGTAAAGTATAATTCAGGTCTTCAAATTATGAGATCAGATGCCTTTATTTCTCTACATTTGGCTCTACTCTTTTCTATTATGACTTGATTTCTACATAGTCAGAACCAGTGGTTCTAGGCTTACATTCTCTGAAGTTTAAGGTCTGGTGAGAAAACAGAAAGTGCTTCTCCTTTAACCCCAGCAAATGACCATCGTTAGTTTTGATTGTCTCTGCTGGAGACAGGAAGCCATTTTTTTTTTTACATTTATTCATTTTTGAGAGACAGAGAGAGACAGAGCACAAGCAGGGGTGGGGCAGAGAGAGAGGGAGACACATAATCCAACGCAGCCTCCAGGCTCTGAGCTGTCAGCAGAGCCCAATGCGGGGCTCAAACTCATGAGCTGTGAAATCATAACCTGAGCTGAAGTCAGATGCTCAACCGACTGAGCCACCCAGGTGCTCTAGGAAGCCATCTTTAATCAAATACTGTGAAGAGTGTGTAATGCTTTGACTAGTCAGGCTGTGTTCATACTTTCAGTTCTGAAGCCACAAAAATCTACTCGATGTGAGCCACATTAATTAGGGTAGAGGGGGGCGCCTGGGTGGCGCAGTCGGTTAAGCGTCCGACTTCAGCCAGGTCACGATCTCGCGGTCCGTGAGTTCGAGCCCCGCGTCAGGCTCTGGGCTGATGGCTCGGAGCCTGGAGCCTGTTTCCGATTCTGTGTCTCCCTTTCTCTCAGCCCCTCCCCCGTTCATGCTCTGTCTCTCTCTGTCCCAAAAATAAATAAACGTTGGAAAAAAAAAATTAAAAAAAAAAAAAAATTAGGGTAGAGGAATGATGATTCCCTAAGGAATATTCCAGTGTTGTTAGCAACAGTAGGGGAAATGAATATCAGTCAGGCAAATTAAAATGCCACTATAGTTACACAAACAACTCTTTCTATACTTTTAGATGTGATGAGAAGGGAAGAGATGGATCAATGTTGAGATTCAAAGCAAATGGATATACACTTTTTAAATGTTGAATTCTTCAATAAGTAAGATCTAACTGGAAGAATTGGCATTCAAAGATTGGTGTAAGGACTGGCTTTTGGATGATAGACCTATCATTTATTGCAAGAGAGGGAAAGAAGAAATAGAGTAAATCTAGTAAAAGTAATTTTGCACATTTGTGAACAGGGGTTTGGAAGTAGGTTAAGCCTTCTCCTAAGTGGAGGTAGAGAAAACAGTGAGGGTGATGGTTTTGTGGTTTATAGAATGTGATACTTTGCATATTTGAAGATTGTAATTGAGTTAATTGCACACAGATAATAAAATAATGTTTCCCAGAAGCTGTTGGAGTTTCAGTTAAGACACAATTATTATTTTAGAATTGTTTTCCTCTTGTATATTGCATAATTTTTTCAAAGAGAATGCTACTATTCAAAGTGCAAGTAGAGGAAAACAAAGAGACTCTTCTGAAGTGTAAAGGTTTGCACATATATGCAACAGAAGACAGCAGGAGGAGATAGCTTAGTTAATACATGAGTGGGAGATGGCAATTCTAGTTAAGAATATAAGGTGGATAAGCAGGCAAGTGAGCAAAATATTATGGCTACTTGTTAGATAGTCCTAATTCAGTGAATTGGAGTCTAGATTTTATAAATTATAAAAGCATTTGAAATTATTGGAGAAGAAAACCAGAAAGACAGAAAGTTGTTTTTAAGAAGTAATAAGCTTTGGGTAAGTGATCAAGCGATTTTGAGATTAGGACACTTTTTGATGATGACAAGTTTCCATGTGTTTCTGAGAGTTGATGGCTAAAGAGGATGGGGGAAACACTGAAGATGTGACAGTCAGGTTATAGAGACCTCAGGGCGGTGAGCGATTTTTTACTTTACATGGTAAAATCACATGGTGTTGGATTAAAGACAACAGTGGACAGATTGCTTAAATCTTATATGAAAAAAGTAAATGGTCTGGATAACAAAGACAAAGAAGAGTAAATAGTTGGATGATAGCATCTCCTTTCCACGGTATTTTTTTATATTAATCAACTAAGTTTTAACGGGGAAAACTAAAGTTTTGGAAGCAGCAGAGTGAAGTAAGGTGTAAAATAAGCCAATCTCCGTTCAAAGGTGAAGGTCATATGGGATAACACAGCACCTTCATTTAAGAGGGATGCTAAGAAGGGTGCCCTTCGGAAGAGCCAGGTTTTAGGTACTGCAAAGCAGAGTTTAAGAATTTAGGATAGTTTTCTGGTAATTTACCAGGAGGAGAAAATGGAAAGATTTGAGAGGTAAGAAAGAAGTGACAGATGGAATCAGACACAAGTCAGTACTTATTGTGAAATTGATGATGAAGTAGACAGGGGTTGGCATGCTACAACCCTCAGGACAAGTGCAGCCTGGTACGTTTTTATAAATATGGTTTTACTGGGGGACAGGGATGTTCATTCATTTACAAGTTATCTATGGCTGCTTTCCTTTCCCACTAGAGTAGTAGAGTTGAATAGTTCCGACATATATTGTATGGCCTATAATGTCGAAAGTAGTTCCTATACGGCCCTTTATAGAAAAGTTGGCAAAACTCTGAAGATCAATAAACTAAGGAGTTAAATTTGCGGGGATTTTTACTGATAATGCAGTTTTGAGTTAACAATACCTTTAAATAGGGTGTGTGGTCGCCATGAGGTGATTTTCTTCCTCAGCTGCCGTCCCTGTTCCGCCTGATGGTTGAACTATCCAGTGAATGTTGTACGTACCTGGGTCTACTCTTGCCATGCCACCTAATGTAATGATTACTGCAGGGCCTGCAAATACATTTGAAAGAATAAGAGGGAAGTTTATTCCTGAGATTGCACACTTTACCTAAGCCTAGGGAAGTGGTGATACTAAAGGTGTCAAGATTAATATAATTGCCCTAGGATAGTGGTGAGTCTTCTTGCTGAAAACTCTTATTTGTACAGTATGGTATGTTGATGGCATGAGCACAGTAAACAAATAGCGAAGAGATCTGTCTGAGAACACTCTGTGTTTTCCATTTTATCATATTCTTTCACTATGTTCCCTTCCAGTTGTTCTTTTGTGCTTATGGGAAGTTTTGAGACTGAAAATTATCATGCATTAATTTCCTGACTCGGAGAACTAGAATAACAGAAATGAACCTATATTTCTCATTTTATTCATTTATTCATCTAACATTTATTAACCATATACCATATGTGAGGTTCTGTTTCAGGCAATGAGGATTCAGTAAGAAGTTATGCAAATTTTCAGTCTTCTGAAGTCAATATTCTCATGAAACAGACAATACAATGTTAGCAAATAAATACATAATATTATACCAGGTTATATATTTAATGAAGAAAATAAAGCAATAAAAGACAGACAGTGTTAGGAACTGCCAAGCTCTTTCATGTAGTCATAGAAGACTGCTTTGACAGGATGGTAATTCAGCAAAAGAGATGAATGAAGTAAGGAAGAAAACTATGTAAAGAGGTGGGAAAAAAATGTTCTGAGCAGAGGGTATAAAGATATTTAGATGTACGTGAGTTTCGTGTGTCTGTGGAACAGACTGCAGGCCCCTGTGGCTTGAGTGGGGTGAGGAAGTCAGAGAGCAAAGCAAGAAGCATATAGAACCTGTATGTTATAATAAGGAGTTTGGATTATAATATAATTATGTTTAACAAATCTCCCTGGTTGTTTTTGGGAAAATGAATTATAGGGGTCAAGAGTGTAAGCAAGATCAGTTAGCAGGCCGAAGAGTCTGGCTTCAGTCTGGCTTCACTGTATGTGATCTTTCAGTCCTGACCATAGGCAGTTACAAAGCTTTGTCTGCCAGGCTTCACTGGTGGCTGTCTTCCCCTCAACAAACTTGGTGTGTGGATAGTACTTTGCACTTTTCTGGAGGGATTTTCAGGAGAGGACTCTGGTTCCCTCTCTTCTAACTGGGCCCGCCATGCTCATTTGTATATCCGCATTCTTAGCCCATTCACATCCACTCAGAGGTCTCTTTACCTTCCCTAGAGCACTCCCCAGGTGCTTCTGCAAACAAAAACAAAAACAAAACAAAAAACAAACAAAAAAAATGCAAAAAACAAAAAACTCCTTATCAGAACCTTGGCCAATGTACTTTTTTCCCCTTTAAATTAGTACTTTTTCACTTAGCACTTCTGCCCACCTTTTCACTCCATATTCTACAAAATTACCTTTAAGAATATAGGAAAGTTATGACATTCTCAGATAAACAAAAGTTGAGAGAATAAGCAGATCTATTTATATGTAATACTAAAGAGGTTTGCAGGCTAAAGTAAAAGGATTCCAGAGAGTAACTCAAATCCACATTGAAGAAATACAGAACACTATAATTTAACAACAGTATAGATAAATATAAATAAATAAATATTATATGTGTGTATATACATATTATACATTTTTGAGAGAAAGAGCATGAGCAAGGGCGGGGCAGAGAGACAGCAGAACAGAGGACCCAAAGTGGGCTTTGAGCTGACACCAGTAAGCCCAATATGGGGGCTCAACCTCACAAACCATGAGATCTAGACCTGAGCCAACATTGGAAGCTTAACTGGCTGAGGCACAAAGGTGCCCTTATTTTTTAATGTTTCTAAAAGCTTATTTATTTATTTTTAAGGAGAGAGAGAGAGAGAGCAAGTGCACAAGTGAGCATGAGAGAGGGAGGAGCAGAGAGTGAGAATCCCAAACAGGTTCTATACTGTCAGCACAGAGCTCAATGCAGGGCTTGATCTCACGAACTGTGGGATCATGACCTGAGCCAAAATCAAGAGTCAGTTGCTTAACCAACTGAGCCACCCAGGCGCCCAATAAGTATAAATATATTTTTGTCTGTAACTCTCTTCTTGTCTTACTTGAATAAAAAACATTGCATAAAGCAATAATTATAAATTGTATGGAGAGGATTATATTGTATAAAGATATGGTTTATATGACAAAAATAGCACAATGAAGGGGAGAGTAATGAGTCTATATGGGGCAAAATTTTAGTAACTATTGAAATTAGCAAGTATTAATCTGATTTAATATTTTGAAGCTAAAATGTTACCTTTAATACCAACGAAGTTCACCCACTAAGAATATAAGCCCAAGAATAGAGTTAAAGGATCAGTAAAAAATAAAATGGTAAAATAGATAATATCTTTAACACAAAAAGAAGTCAGTAATATAGGAATAGACATAAGTCATATAGAAAACAAATAGTAAGATAGAAGTAGTAAATCCTATCTTATCATTAAATACATTAAAAGGTTAAATAAATTAAACAATATACTCAAGAGCTGGAAATTGCAGAATGGTTGAAATGAAAAAGATACAACTATATGCTGTCTTCAAGAGACATATTTTAGATCAAAATTATAAATTAGTTGAAAATAAAAGATGAAAAGAGATTTGGCATGTGCTCAGTTAATATATGCTTAAGCAGCTAGAACAACATCAGAATAAATACTTCTGGGGAAACAAGGATGATGTTGTTATTACAGACAAAAATTATATTTTATAAAGATAAAAGATTCAATCCATCAGAAAATACAAAAATTATAAATGTATTTATATAAGAGAACTCCAAATACACAACGTAAAAACTGACAAGAGTTGAAGGAAGAAATAGACAATTGTTGACTATGATTGCAGACTTGTAATAGATTATTATTATGGATTAACAGTATTAGTTAGGGACGTTAATAGCTTATGTTCTAAATAGAACTAAGCAGAAGGTCAACAAGGAAATAGAAGGCTTGTAAAACATTATAAACCAACCATACCTAACAGACATATATATATATATATATATATATATATATATATATATAGACTTTTCTAACCAACAACAACAGAAAACAAATTCTTAACAAATTCTTTCAAGTGTACAGGAAATATGTTGTAAGATCATATTCTAAGGTGTAGGTCTCAATAAATTTAAAAGGCTTGAAACCATGCAAATGATGTTCTCTAACCACAATGGAATAAACTAAAAAAGACTGGAAAGACCACACTCTTAAATGACCAGTAGGTCAAAAAATTACAAGGAATATGAGAAAATACTTCTGAATGAATGAAACAAAATAAAACTGAACAAATAAGCCAACAAAGGGTACAAAGATATTATGGTGGCCAGGAAGCCACACAAACTATTTCAGAAAAGAGACAGGAATGGTTCTGGGAGATTAATTAATTTGATGCAAAAGTAGCGGACTTTCTATTGGTCAATGGACTTTCTATGGAGGCTGTCGGTAAACTTGATACATGGGCTTCAGTGGAATAACGGTTAAAAAAAATCCTGGATTCATGAAGAAAAACAAAGGTAATAATGAGAAATGTTACAATGTACAATTCTTTGGAGGAGTTTTGTTACAAATAGACCAATGAGGAGGCACCTGAAGGTGGAAGTCTAATTCCAGGGAGATTTATTTATATGGTATGGAAATTACTAGACTCTAAGAATACAGGCATTTGGCAGAGAAAAGGCAAATATAACAAAGTAGGAGAATACAAACACCATTATGAGAGCGGTGTTGTTCAAATCAAGAGTTAGATGGGATCCACTGCGAATCAGGGAGATGTGAGCAATTATAACAAGAGGGCAGATAGAGTCTGCATGCACAGTTTTCAGATGCATTGGAGGACCTGCCACTGAGGATGTCTCGTAAGTCTCTGGTTGGCTTATATTTGCTCAAAGAAATACAAAGAAAAGTCATGAGTCAAATGTAACACTAGAGTTTCAGGGAAAAAAAAGATAAAAAATATAATTCCCAGAGTTTTTAAAACAGATAGTTGATCAGAAATATGTAAAAGTATTGCAGTGTATTGCAAAGGATTTTTGCAAGATTTGTGGTCATTTATTTAAAGTAAGAATAATCAGTGGGTGCCTGGGTGGCTCAGTCTGTGAAGTGTCCGACTTCCATGCAGGTCCTGATCTCAGGGTTCAAGAGTTGAAGCCGCGTGTTGGGCTCTGTGCTGGGAGCCTGGAGCCTGCTTCAGATTCTATGTCTCCCTCCCTCTCTCTGCCCCTCACCAACTTACACTTTCTCTCTCTCTCAAAAATAAAAACATTTAAAAAAAATAAAAAGTTTAAGAATGATCAGTACTATTAAGAGTCTCTTTTTCATCCACTTGATTTTGTTCAATTTTAGGCATGGAGAATGTAACAGCAACGAAAGGTACATAGAATATAGGTATAATTATCCAACTAAAATTAATTCAAAGATTTAGAATTTAAATATGTAGGCCGATACATGTTGCAACCAGGTTGTTGAATGAGTGACTACCACTTAACTTTTTAAGAAATCTGATTTCTCAATTTAGTAAAGACAAAGTTCTGACCTACAAATAAGAAGCTATGGGAAAAAAAAAAAAACAACTTTCCCTGTAGAATATGAATATGTGTCTAAGATAAAATGTAGGTAAAAATATAGATTGGTCCCAGATGATTGATCCCAATATAGTCCTTGATCTTTTTGACAATTGTGGTAAACCATGTAACGCTAATTATTGTAAGTTATAAATCATTTTGGCACTTAAATTATCACTTTTGAATACTAAGGCAAATTCCTCAGTTTTACTTTCTCACCAACATTTAAGCAGTATTAAATATTATTAGAATATTAACATTATATATAAAAATATCCTTAATGCAACAATTATAACATTAATATATATTGTTACAAAATACAATGCCCTTTGGTTTTAAAGCATCTTTTATGAAACATACTTTGATGTTTGAACAAGATTTACATCAATTAAAAATCTTAATGATCTCTAAGTTCAAATTCTTTTTGTGAGATACTTTATACGGTTCTAAAATCTAAAATTTAGAAACATAATCCACATAATTATTAATTATAGATTTATTGTAATTATAGGCCATTTTCACAGGAAATATTATGGTCATTTGGGGTCAGTTATTTTCAGGGAAAAAACATACACATTTTAGTATATTTTCATTATTTTTGCTTAAAGTGTTCAACCTAATAAATTGAAGTGTACTAGACAACCTATTAGTATCAAGATAATCTGCTCATACTTTTTGTTTCCATAAAGTAAGGCTTTTTAAATTGCACTGTAAGTAACTGAAAACTTAGAAATATTAATGATATTTCAGAGGTAATCAGTATATGAGTATGCAAGGAGTCATGCCTCTGCCAAACTGTCAGTTTATTTAACTGCCTTGTGGCAAAACCAATATTAATAGTTGAGAGTTCTTAATGCCCTAGGGCTCTCTTCATTTCCTAAGACATGATAATCAGTTATGCCAGGCTGTATGGCTGCACCTCTGCCAACTCATGAATACATCATTCAAATGAGTATCATAAACAGATAGAAGTGTAAGTTGCTTCTGTCTTCAGAGCCTTCTGTCAAGAATTAGAAGCTGGCTTGTAGGGACAGTGAAAGTTAAGTAGAAGACTTACTGAAAATGCAAGGATTTAATGATAAGACTTATTAGAAAACAACCAGTTGACCACAAATCAACTCCATGTAGTCCTAACATAATATGAAAAGAACATCACAATCTCTAATCCAAAATATTTTAAGACCTAAACCACTTATAAGTGAGGCATATTCTTCTGAGCTCACTAAACTTCGAGAGAAAGTAATGTTGATTGCTCTGCTATTACAAAATAATAGCATAAATAGATTGTTTATTTCCTATTTTACCTTAGACTCTTTCACATTGTAACTCATATGTTTCTTGTAGACAATACCTAAATTTTGTATATAAAAATACATTTGTTTCAGTACTAGCTAGGCAGAAATACATTTTATTTTTTTCAGCTACAGCAAAATCATTCCCAATACTAGAATATAAATATACAAACTTATACAAAATTAATTTCCAGACTTAAAGTCATGATATAATTTTAAATGTGTTTTAACTAATTAAGCCAGTCTACACCCGATACTGTTAAATATACATTGGGTATACTGACATTTCTGAATTTAATCACTTCTCTAGCAAGGTTTAATTTCCACCCAGTGTTACAAAAAAGACCAGCGTATGCCTGCAGGAAATACTAGGTTGCATTCACATGTTTTGTAAAAATAGATAGTATTAATGTAATTCTTAGTTTATGCTAATAAAACCATGTTTTATTTTGCTTTTAACTAGTTCCTGGGGGAAAGAGGTCATTCATTTTTAAGAATTTTCCACCAATTAAAATACAGATTTTTTTTTAATGATAAGCAAGAAAAATATAAGACTACCTGATAACTTCAATTTTGAAATAGCATGCTCAATGTGTAACTTTCAGTTAGTGGTGTTCAACCACAAACACATAAACAATTGCATTTCCATAGCGAAATCTGTATAGTTATTATAAGAAAGTCTCAAAAAGGCCAACAACTACCGATTTTGCCTCATTCACTTAGAGAATCTTGAATAGGCAGCTGAAACTACTGCTTAATTTTCAGCCTCTCTACCTGCCAGCAACAGCTGGGCAATCATTCATAACTATCTTCAGTGAGTAGCAAGTTCATGGCCAAGTCAATAATTATAGAGTCAAATGGAACTTCAATTTCTATCCAAGATTTAATTTGGCAGTATAGTGCTGTGAAAAATAAGATCCTCATATATTATTGCTCCGATCTCTGAATTTACTATCTTACTACTATTTCTACCAGAATTATTTGAAATGATCATGTTTCCATTAGCATGGTAATATGATCATTTAAAAATTGAATTTTTAGAACAACCCCCTCGCTTAAAAAGAACTACTGAATATTGCTTAGTTGTTTATGGTAACTTTAAAAAAGTAATATTTAAACCTAAGGACCCTAAATCATACTCTAAAATTGTTTTACAAATTTCTATTTATGTACTTATTTGTTTTTAATTTATTTTGCTTTTTGGAGTTTGATCTGTTTATGTTTTATGCATTTAGGTGTTTTTCTCAATTCTGGATTAATTCAAAAACAGTTTTTTGGGGGCCAAAACTCTTCACTTTAAAAATGATGTACTTGTTTCAGTTTATGATTCTGTAAAACAAATGAACTGATGTTCACATGGCTTAATTCCAAGAATTTTAATGCTTTCTCTTGCTTCTGCTATCGTTGTTGGTAATTCTCCCAAAATGTAGATTTCTGAAGGATATCTGAAGGACAGACCGCTTTGGATATATCTGAATTATTATGGTGACTATAGCCTCCTCCAATCTGAATAGGCTCTTCGTATTAATGCAGGTTTCTCATACTAATCTCTGCATTTTATTGTTTGTTACTCCAAATTCCTGGTCAAAGATAAAAAAAAAATTAACTAGACCACAAGAGTAATAAATTACAGAGCATTTTTCATTTTGTATATTTTAAAAGATATAATAATAAGATATCACCCTGTTCATTATGTAATATATTTGTAAAGAACATGCAAATGATATGCCATTTTTAGAGAAAAAACTCTATAATATTTTCCTATGTCTTAAAAATGGGTAAGAGTTCCTTTGGAGGAAACAACACTCTAGTAAATATAATAAAAAGCCTAAAATATTATTTTGGAATAACTCATGCTAAGTAATATTTTTATTACCGTTTTTAAAAGAAATGACCATTCAGGGAAGGTAAATAACTGATTGTAGCAAACTATAAATAGCTTTCAAGGTGGCTGAAGTGACTATTAAAGAATGGAAAAGATGGGGGCAGATTTCTTATAATCTTCCCCGACTTTGAGTATCATGAATTGATTTATTATCTTACCTACTTCCCCTTGCCAATTTTGGCTCCATGCTACCAGGCATCTCATAGCATCTTTCGTTGGGTATGTTGGTGTGAGGGGGCAGAATTCTAATCTCATCAAGGCATTTCCAGATTTGATTATTAATAGAATCGCCCCAATATGCATATCATTTTAATATTAACAAAACCATATTGGAGTGTGAAAGAGTTGATTTTTAAATTAACAATACGTGAAATAACTTCTTATAATAGACTAGTATTTTAGGTTGAATTAGCTTAGCAAACTTGTATTTTATATAAAATTTGAGAATTTTACTCAAAATACTTTTTTTTTTTTTTAATTTTTAGAAGAGAGAACACTAGCAGGGGAGGCGATAGAGAAGAGAGAAAGAATCTCAAGCAGGATTCACGCTCCTTGCAGAGCCTAACACGGGTTGGGATCATGACCTGAACTGAAATCAAGAACATGTTCGCTCAGCCAACTGAGCCACCCAGGCGCTCCTCAAAATACTTTTCTAATACAATTTTTAAAGCTAAGTATCACCAAATTATTTACTTAACATTATTAAATAGTTTTAAAATTATGTTAATGTATTCTAAGTAGTCGATTTTAATATATTTTAAAACTTACATATATTTAATATATTAATTTATTAAATATGTTTTAATATTATCAGCATATTTCTTGAAGAGTTTAAATAAAATGGTTGATTAACCCAATTAATATACATAGGTAAGATTGGTGTAGCTACAAAAGGCTTCCTTTTAGGATTCTGTTAGGTTATAACAGCACTAACATAGGAAATTAAAATGAAATGAAAGAAATATATTGTTGTGCATGTGTCTTTAAAATATTCTATAAAAAACTTAATTTTTATTTCTATCAGCAAAATTTATAGTTTGCAGGTTGGACCACTTATGAAACAAAATTGTTTCTATAAATTTCCAAAGTGTCCAGCTATCTCACATTTTAAAATAGTGCTGACTTGGCAATGTTTCAATAATTCCACCCACAAAACAACTATGAAATAAATATATTTAACTAATAAAAAATGTTCATCTCTAAAAACATGAAAAATTTAGAATGTGTTAATAAAACATCCCACTAATAAAATTATTTAAAATTTAATTATAAATCTTTTTCACTATTTTTGTAAAAGCATTGTATTTATCAAGTAGAAACTGAGCTGGTTATTTCTTAGTTAAGTGTTCATAATATTGAGTATATTGTGCGATAAATATATTTTAATCATAATGATTGTCCACATTAAGAACTGACAGGGGGCACCTGAGTGGCTTGGTTGGTTAAGCTTCCGACTCTTGACTTTGGCTCAGGTTATGACCTCATGGTTCTTGGGTTTGAGCCCTGCGTCAGGCTCTGAGCTGGCAGTGCAAATCCTCCTTGGCATTCTCTCTCCCCCCCTCTCTCTCTCGGTGCCTCCTCCTTACCTCTCTCAAAATATATAAATAAAATAAACTTAAAAAAAACAAAAACTGACTAAATCCCATATGAAACTTTTCTCTAAGTAATCCCAAGTTTTCATCCTTTTACTCCTTCTGTGTATCTTCTTCTTTTCCTTCCCTTGTTCCTTCTCTTCCTTATTCTTTTCATTCTTCTTCTTATCTTTTCCTTCTATTTCTTTTCTTTCTCCTTCTTTCCTCCTTATTCTTTTTATTTTTCATCTCCTTAATAGAAACATGTACATTTTTTAAAAGGTGATTAGCTACCTTGTTGACAGGAAGTTCTCTTAGTACATTAAAAGCAAGCTAAATGTTTTGCATGAATCACATAATAAGGGTAGGTGAATAAAGATGGTATATTGACTAGGAACATAAATGAAAAAAATAAAAGCTAGTCAAAGATGACATTTAAAAAAATTCCAGTGATATCTAGTAGATAGAATCAGAAGTTTCAACCATCACCAAGATATAGGCTATAAAAATTTGGACAGTTTTCTTGGCTTTTTCATTAAGGTCGTCAACAGTTTCTTTTTGAAACCCAGGCAACATACAGCATTTCAAATCATTTCAAAAATAATTAAGACAATTGTTTATTTGAACTAAATATCAATCAAATATGAAATGGTTATATATACTTGAAAGGAAATAGGCAGAAATAAAGATGATATATGGAGAAGAATAAAACATGACACTCAATATCTTCAGAATAAAACATGTTGCATTCACACAAAGAAGATGATGTATACAAAGACAATAAATGCTGAAAAAATAGATGTTTTGAGAGATAGATTAAACACATATTTAACCAAATAAAATGAAAAGAGTGAATATTGTACACTTAGAAGATAATTCTAGAAGTTACAGTAATAGACTAATAGAAATTCCATTATTCCAGAAACTAAAGCAGGTAAAACAGAAATGAGAAAATAATTATAAAGAGCAAGGGCATAAAAATAAAATTTCAAAAAAAAAGGGAATATACGTGAAGTTTCCATAACTGACAAAGTTCAGTTTTCAGAATCTAAAGAACACTTAACAAAAGAAATATGAAATATTCTGCACAAAGTACATTAATGCAGAGTTTTGAAAGACAGAGAGTAATAGAATATTAAAATTATGTTCAAAGAAAAAATCCAAAAGTTAACCACAGACTTTGAGAAAATATTTGCTGAACACATACATTTTAACAGACTTGTATCTGAAATATATAAACAACACTTAAAACTTAGTAATAAGAAGACAAATAATTCAATTAAAAGTGGGCAAAAAATCTGAGCAGACTCTTCCAAAAGAAGATATAGAAATGGCACATAAGCATGTGAAAATTTGTTCAACATAATTTGTCTTAAGAGGTTAAGATTAAAACAACAATGAGATACCCCTACACACCTCTTAAAATGGCTAAACAACAACAACAACAACAACAAAATGGCTAGACAAACAAACTCCCAAAAATGGCTCTACCAATGGCTAGCAAGGATATGGAGCAACAGGAGCTCTCATTCACTGTCAGGGCGATGAAAAGTGGTACAACCACTTTGGAAAACAATTGGATAGTTTCTTACAAAGCTAAACTTAATCCCACCATGCAATCCACTAATTGTACCTCTAGGTATTACATAACCAAATTGAAAACTTACTTCAACACAAAAATATTTGCACATAGATACTTAAATTAGCTTTATTTATAATCACCCAAAACTGGAAGAAACCAAGATTATCCTTGAGAAAGTGAATATATAAAAACAAAAACTGGTACATCCATACACTGGGATTCTATTCAGTGGTTTAAAAAAGGAGCTATCAAATTCTACAAAAACATGGGTGAATCTTTAATGCAGATTATTAAGTTACACAAACCAATCCTAAAAAGACTATTTATTACATGATCCCATTTATAGGATATTCTAGAAAAGGCCAACCTATAGAAACAGAAAAAAGATGGGTGGTTGCCATCAGTTGGGTGGGAAGAGAAAGGGAGAGTTGAGTAGATAAAGTACCAGGTATTTTTAGGGTAGTTGAAACTATTTAGTATGATACTATAGTTATGGATACTAAGCATATGTGACATGTATGTCATGTATAAGTTTATGCATCACCATAGAACGTTACTTCACACCAAGTGACCATTAATGTATGTGAATTAAACAAAATCATTTTGTAGGCCAGGAAATTACAGGATGGAATGCGCAATAAGAAAAACCCAATTTAACAATTAAGTGAATGGATGGTAGATGAGAGTCTTATCTCCCCCTGTCAGAGTGGGAGTTCATATGAGGTCAAGAAAGAGCAAAAGTTGTTGATGATTACTAACATAAAAATTGTTATCTTTGGTATGATATTGACTAGGACGATGCATAAAGGAATTTAGTGGAGTGTTATACATGTTAAATGCCTTTATTAGGTGATGACTATACAGATGCTTACATATGTACAAATGTGTCATGCTCTAAATATTTAAATTATTTAATTTCTTATTATACTTCAATTAAAGAAAATATGCAAAAATAAGTGGGGGAAAAGATAGAACCAAGGAAATAATTAACTTGAAGATATATCTGAAAAATAAATAAAACCTAGCTTAAGTTATAGAAATATAAAAGCGTATAAAATGCACAGTTACAGATTCAAAAAGCCCTAAAACACTAAGCAGCAAATACTCATTTGTTAGGAAAAACTGACAAAAATGGAGACAATGTGGAAATTTAAAAATTAGTACAGGGTAGTTTGATTGACTTCAAATAAATAACACTTGCATTGAAATCGGATTTCTTAGGAACAATGAAAGCCAGGGTCAATATAATGATATTTTTCTTAGTAACCTAGATTCCCTACTAAAGAAAATATTTTTCAAACAGAATAAAAGGAAGCTTTTCAGACAAAGGTACAGAAATAATTCATGAATAGTACATCTGTACTTACAGAAATATAAAAGGCAGAGAGAAAATTATCCCACATGGTTATGAGAAACTTGAAATGAAAATGGAATCACTTATAATAGAAAATACATTAGTTAAGGGGCACCTGGGTGACTCAGTTGGTTAAGTGTCCAACTCTTGTCTTGACTCAGGCCCTGCATCGGGCTCTGCACTGACAGCATGGGGCCTGCTTGGGATTCTTTCTCTCCATCTCTGTCTGCTCCTCCCCAGTGCTCTCTCACTCTCTCTTTCTCTCTCTCTCTCAAAATAAATAAATAAACATTTAAAAAACAAAGAAAATATATTAGTAAATATATATGATCATGACTACATAGACAGCAATAATGTCTTATGTTCTCTATCTATATAAACGATTATTTTATCATCTTAATTGGAAGAAAAAATTACACTGTCCCAGTATCCTTTCATTACCTGGGAAGGGTATAAAGATGCCAGTAACATTATATTTTCTTACACCAAGAATACAATCTTATACACTTTTTCTCCAGGTCACCATAGTTTAAAACAGACTAACTCTTCCACTACTATAAAGCTGAAGATAATACATAAAGCGATGACAATGTTTTGGTCTTGTTTTAATTTATTAGAGTCAAGGAGCTGAGTAGTAGACAACTTCAAAACTAAGAGGAATACACTTCTTCCTTCAAAGAATTTGCCAATCTTCATCCAGGGAAATAGAGACTGAATAGAAAGCAGTAGTTTGAGGACTATAGAAGGCTCTCATGGCTGGGGTGACAGAAGTTGGAATTCTAGGCTGTAAAGAAGACTAGTAAAAGAGAGGAGAGAAAACTGCAGGTATGCAGGACCTTCCTGCTACATGTCCTTTCCATCAGGATGTGTGTTCTCCCAATTGCACATTGCTAGGATGAAACACCAAGAATACAAATAGAAAGGAGCAGCTGGGAGAATAAATGTGCCCACCTGTGATCTTCCATCTCCTGAAACTGGCAGTCTAGTCTAGTCCAATGGTACCTGGAGAATATCTAGCCTAGTAGCCACCTCAGAGAGCCTGGGCCTTTGGGAACTTCCGCAGTGTTTTAGGGTGGTGTCAACTGGTCATGATTCGTTTGTATACAGTATTGTTGATGCGTTTCAAAGTGCCTTGCCCCCTTGGCTTACCTTTGTAGTCTGTATCATTTTTGCTCTCCTGACCAAATTGCTGCTTATCTAGTCCTCAAGAAGTCTCTTTCAGTCCTATAATAGTCTTTATAAAAGCGGTTCTCTAACCACACTAAACTTTAGAATCACCTGGAGACATTTCAAAAAACTCTCAGACTTTGTATCCATATTTACCTAATTAAATCAGACTTCCTGGAAAATGACCCCATACCTTGGCACTAAACACACAAACAAATTTCACTCCAGGGGTTTCTTTATATTTTTAATTGAGATACACACATTGAGTAAAATGCACTGATGTTACATATGTTGTATAGTTTGATAATATTTTACACATAAATATCCTTATGTGACCACTACCCATATCAAGATATAGGACATTTTCAATTCCAGAAAAGCTTCTCTCATGTCACATTTCTGTCTGCAAACCACCTGCCAAATTGCTATTCAGAATTCTATCACCAGAAACTTAGTTTTTTTTTTTTAATGTTTACTTGTTTATTGTCATGGAGAGAGAGCACAAATGGGGTGGGGGAGGGGTGGAGAGAAAGAGACAGAGAGAGAAAGAGAGAGGGAGAGACAGAGAGAATCCTAAGTAGGTTGTATGTTGTCAGCACAGAACCTGATGTGGGGATTGATCCAAAGAACCAAGAGATCATGACCTGAGCTGAAAGTCAGATGTTTAACTGACTTAGCCACCCAGGTGCCCCTTACACTTGTTTTTAATTTCACATAGGTATGTACAATCCCATACTATCTACTGTTTTCTGTAGGCCCTTTTTCTTCTATTTTTAGGTGGATCAACACATGTTGTATGGAGTAGTAATTTTTTTTATTGAGTTTAATGTTCCATTGTATAAATATATCAGTTTATTTAACTTAGTGTTGTTGGAGATTTGGTTGTTTCACGTTTGAAGCTATTATAAATAAGTATTAAAAATAAATTGCAAGGGCGCCTAGCTGGCTTAGTGGTTGGCCATGGGACTCTTGATCTTGGGGGTTGTGAGTTTAAGCCCCATGTTGGGCCTGGAGCTTACTTAAAAATAAATAAATATTAAATAAAAATAAATTGCAAACTTTCTTCTTCATGTCTTTTGTGGATATAGATTCTTGTTTTTAATACATATATATCTAGGGTCATAAGAAAGGTGTATATTTAGCATTAGTATAAACTGCTGTATAGTTTTTCAAAATGGCTGTACTGATTATCCAAGACCAGTCATTCTGAATTTTTATCAAAGTCAGTATTAAAACTTTTTAAAAATATTTATTTTTGAGAAAGTGCAAGTGGGGGAGGGGCAGAGAGAGGGGGAGGGAGGGTCCGAAGTGGGTTGCATTCTGATAGGCTGACAGCAGTGAGCCTGATGTGGGGCTGGAACTCACAAACTGAGAGATCACGACCTGAGCTGAAGTCAGATGCTCAACTGACTGAGCCACCTAGGGGCTCCATTTTTTAAAATTGAAATTAAATCTTGTAGCTGTATAGTATTGAGATTTTAATTTGCATTTCCCTCTGACTAATAACATTGAGAACCATTACAGATGTTAACAGATTTTTGTATTTATTCTTTGTGAAGTGAGCATTGAAGTATTTTACCTTTTTTTTTTTTTAATTGAGTTCTCGGACCACTTATAATTGATTTGTAGACATAACTTATATAATCTAGATATGAGCTTTAGCTTGCCTTCCAGTCACATAACAGTTTTCAGTGACCAAAATTCTTACTGTTAATGAGAGGGGCACCTGTGTGGCTCAGTCAGTTAAGCGTCCGACTTCCGCTCAGGTCATGATCTCACAGTCGTTGTTCGAGCCCCGCATGGCGGGGAGCCTGCTTCAGATTCTGTGTCTCCCTCTCTCTCTCTCTGCCCCTCCCCCACTCATGCTGTGTCTGTCTCTCAACAATGAATAAACATTAAAAAATTTAACATTAGTGAGAGAAAATTTATAAGTGTTTTCGTTCATAGTCCTTTTTATACATTGCCAAAAACATATATGCTTACTCAATATTAATTTAAAAATATTAATTACATGGCTTATCTTAACCCTAAATAAAAACATGTGTAATTTTTCAAATTTTGAATCAAATGGCTTTTGATATTTTTAGATGGATTTCATGTTCCATGGGCAATTTATTCAAAGTAGTGACTTCAAAAGATATTCATATTATAATCCTCAGAATTGCATATGTTAGCTTACATGGCAAAAGGGACTTTGCATTTAGAATTAAGTGTAAATACCTAAAGATGGGATATTACAATGGATATTCCATATGAGCCTAGTTTATCACAAGTCTTTAAAAAGCAAATGCTCTTTTCTATTTACAGAGAACCAGAGAGACAATAGCATGAGAAAGACTCCACCTGACATTGCTGATTTTGAAGATATAAGAAAAATAGAAAGTCAAGGGGTGCAGCTGCCTCTACAAGCTGAAAATAGCCTCCAATTTGTGGTAATTTGCTACATGTGTGCCTGCATACACATATATGCATATATAAATATTCATATATTTAATTTATCCATATTTTTATGTATATTGTGTTTTACCTACTCAAAGAGCATGTCATAGTGCCCCTAATTTGTCTCAACCTTTTGAGTAAAGAATTCATGGCTGATTACAGAATCAATTTTAATGTTTTCCAAAAATTTGAGGATTAATATTTGCAGAATAAATATGGGGCTTGTTACTAATTTTTTTGTGACGTTTCATTGCACTCCTCCTGATTTTAGATAGTATGTAACCTGGAATATAAGCTAAAATGTGAACATTGTAAAATGTTTTGAAAACTGTTGAAAGTAATTTAGGATGCTGTGGTCATGACAAGTGAGAACAGATGGCTGGTGGAGGATCATCATCAATCTCAGTTACTTAGACTGAAATAAACTTCCAAAATAAAGAGGAGTAATTCATCAGGAAAGAGAAATATTCATTAAAACACTGTAGTTCCCTCGATCTGGTTTTCCAGTCAGAGGCTTACTACTGAGCTACAGTTGTGCCTATTGTGTGAGCCTGCCCCCAAACATAGGAGAATATCCTATGCAAGTAATTGGCCCTGGTTTCTCAGATATAAAACTTAGTTCAATAATTTTGGTCTACACTGCTATGCTGCTATTGAAATACATTCATAATCCAAGAAGTCAAATTTGTAAACTTATGAAACTACACGTCTTATAAAATATCATGCAGTTGTATTAAAAAGAATAGTTTCATCAAAATAACTTGAAACAAAACTTCAAACATTTAAATTAACAGAGATTTATAGGTCTGTGTCGTATTTAGCAAAACTAGACAGTCACTAACATATTGATAATTATCAAATATACATTATGGACCAGGGAAACACATACATGTGCACATAGATCTTCACATGGTAGTGAAAACATGCAAAAATTTATATGCTGAAGAATACTACAAACGGAATGTTGATATCAACTCTCATATCTCTATTCTCTGAGCACCTCTGAACATTTATAATTTTCTAAAGACCAAAAGAAATGCTCCAGCTTTGACTGACATGATTCCAATTCCCCTTGCATAATGGAATATGTTCATATTAACATAATGTGTCCCATTCTCTTGCCTCACACTATTTGACGAAGATAGTCTTTCTTTGTTAAGGACAATTTTCTATAAACTCATTAATCTGTGCATTTGCAAATGGTTCAATGTTCATTTCAATTCAACTCCCATTGCCTTCATGGAAGGCCTATTGCCTGCATGGAAGATTTATTTTTCCTTGATTTTATTTTGCAAATGCTTGAAAACCACCTTACCACACAGTGTTACTTTTCCTTTCTCGTCAATGGAGTTAGAATTTATAAAATCTTTACAAGTTTTTTTTTTCTACATTCCCGATTACAACCACTGGAAAATAATATCACAACTGGATTAAAATAATTTATAGAGATTTTAAAAACATTTTAGCCCTCTTTTGCATTTTAAAACTTATAATGTCAAAATTTCTAATTATGTGACCGCACATTAAATATTTTGACAAGATTTTTGGACAGAGGAATCATAATCCACGATTTTAAAATAAAAATTAAATATTTAACACACATGTTAAATAATTAGGTAAGTTATGATTGCAAATAAAAAAACATCAATTAAAAAGTAAGCCTGATTAATAAACTGAGCATTAATGGCAATGCCAAAACCATATTGAGCCCACTTGTATGATCTATCCAGATAAATGCAGTATTTCTAGAGTTAACTCATGTAAACAATAAATGGTCATGAGTGAAAACAGTGGTCATGAGTGCAAATATTTCTTTGTTATTTCTACATTAATTTTGTTTTGAATATTTTATCTTATTTTATCTACAACATAATATTCTTTCTCTAGTTAAGACTAATTAGGATTCTGGGAAGATGGCGGCGTAGGAGGACGCTGGGCTCACCGCGCGTCCTGCTGATCACTTAGATTCCACCTACACCTGCCTAAATAACCCAGAAAACCGCCAGAGGATTAGCAGAACAGAGTCACCAGACCCAAGTGCAGACGAGAGGCCCACGGAAGAGGGTAGGAAGGGCGGCGAGGCGGTGCGCGCTCCACGGACTAGCGGGAGGGAGCCGGGGCGGAGGGGCGGCTCGTCAGCCAAGCAGAGCCCCCGAGTCTGGCTGGCAAAAACGGAGGGGCCTGACGGACTGTGTTCCGACAGCAAGCGCGACTTAGCGTCTGGGAGGTCATAAGTTAACAGCTCTGCTCGGAAAGCGGGAAGGCCGGAGGACAAAGGGAGGGTGAGCTGCGGAGCCCCCGGACGACAGAGCTCAGTTTGGCGGGGAACAAAGGCGCTCGCCAGCGCCATCTCCCCCGCCCATGCCCCAGCCAAAATCCCAAAGGGAACCGGTTCCGGCCAGGGAAATTGCTCGCTCCGCGCAAACACCCAACTCTGTGCTTCTGCGGAGCCAAACCTCCGGCAGCGGATCTGACTCCCTCCGGCTGCCACAGGGCCCCTCCTGAAGTGGATCACCTAAGGAGAAGCGAGCTAAGCCTGCCCCCCCTGCCGCCGTGCACCTTGCCTTCCTACCCCAGCTAATACGCCAGATCCCCAGCATCACAAGCCTGGCAGTGTGCAAGTAGCCCAGACGGGCCACGCCACCCCACAGTGAATCCCGCCCCTAGGAGAGGGGAAGAGAAGGCACACACCAGTCTGACTGTGGCCCCAGCGGTGGGCTGGGGGCAGACATCAGGACTGACTGCGGCCCCGCCCACCAACTCCAGTTATACACCACAGCACAGGGGAAGTGCCCTGCAGGTCCTCACCACACCAGGGACTATCCAAAATGACCAAGCGGAAGAATTCCCCTCAGAAGAATCTCCAGGAAATAACAACAGCTAATGAGCTGATCAAAAAGGATTTAAATAATATAACAGAAAGTGAATTTAGAATAATAGTCATAAAATTAATCGCTGGGCTGGAAAACAGCATACAGGACAGCAGAGAATCTCTTGCTACAGAGATCAAGGGACTAAGGAACAGTCACCAGGAGCTGAAAAACGCTTTAAAGGAAATGCAAAACAAAATGGAAACCACCACGGCTCGGATGGAAGAGGCAGAGGAGAGAATAGGTGAACTAGAAGATAAAGTTATGGAAAAAGAGGAAGCTGAGAAAAAGAGAGATAAAAAAATCCAGGAGTATGAGGGGAAAATTAGAGAACTAAGTGATACACTAAGAAGAAATAATATACGCATAATTGGTATCCCAGAGGAGGAAGAGAGAGGGAAAGGTGCTGAAGGGGTACTTGAAGAAATTATAGCTGAGAACTTCCCTGAACTGGGGAAGGAAAAAGGCATTGAAATCCAAGAGGCACAGAGAACTCCCTTCAGACGTAACTTGAATCGATCTTCTGCACGACATATCATAGTGAAACTGGCAAAATACAAGGATAAAGAGAAAATTCTGAAAGCAGCAAGGGGTAAACATGCCCTCACATATAAAGGGAGACCTATAAGACTCGTGACTGATCTCTCTTTTGAAACTTGGCAGGCCAGAAAGAATTGGCACGAGATTTTCAGGGTGCTAGACAGCAAAAATATGCAGCCGAGAATCCTTTATCCAGCAAGTCTGTCATTTAGAATAGAAGGAGAGATAAAGGTCTTCCCAAACAAACAAAAACTGAAGGAATTTGTCACCACTAAACCAGCCCTACAAGAGATCCTAAGGGGGACCCTGTGAGACAAAGTACCAGAGACATCACTACAAGCATAAAACATACAGACATCACAATGACTCTAAACCCGTATCTTTCTATAATAACACTGAATGTAAATGGATTAAATGCGCCAACCAAAAGACATAGGGTATCAGAATGGATAAAAAAACAAGACCCATCTATTTGCTGTCTACAAGAGACTCATTTTAGACCTGAGGACACCTTTAGATTCAGAGTGAGGGGATGGAGAACTATTTATCATGCTACTGGAAGCCAAAAGAAAGCTGGAGTAGCCATACTTATATCAGACAAACTAGACTTTAAATTAAAGGCTGTAACAAGAGATGAAGAAGGACATTATATAATAGTTACAGGGTCTATCCATCAGGAAGAGCTAACAATTATAAATGTCTATGCGCCGAATACCGGAGCCCCCAAATATATAAAACAATTACTCATAAACAGAAGCAACCTTATTGATAAGAATGTGGTAATTGCTGGGGACTTTAACACCCCACTTACAGAAATGGATAGATCATCTAGACACACGGTCAATAAAGAAACAAGGGCCCTGAATGAGACACTGGATCAGATGGACTTGACAGATATATTTAGAACTCTGCATCCCAAAGCAACAGAATATACTTTCTTCTCGAGTGCACATGGAACATTCTCCAAGATAGATCATATACTGGGTCACAAAACAGCCCTTCATAAGTTTACAAGAATTGAAATTATACCATGCATACTTTCAGACCACAGTGCTATGAAGCTTGAAATCAACCACAGAAAAAAGTCTGGAAAACCTCCAAAAGCATGGAGGTTAAAGAACACCCTACTAACGAATGAGTGGGTCAACCAGGCAATTAGAGAAGAAATTAAACAATATATGGAAACAAACGAGAATGAAAATACAACAATCCAAACGCTTTGGGACGCAGCGAAGGCAGTCCTGAGAGGAAAATACATTGCAATCCAGGCCTATCTCAAGAAACAAGAAAAATCCCAAATACAAAATCTAACAGCACACCTAAAGGAACTAGAAGCAGAACAGCAAAGGCAGCCTAAACCCAGCAGAAGAAGAGAAATAATAAAGATCAGAGCAGAAATAAACAATATAGAATCTAAGAAAACTGTAGAGCAGATCAACGAAACCAAGAGTTGGTTTTTTGAAAAAATAAACAAAATTGACAAACCTCTAGTCAGGCTTCTCAAAAAGAAAAGGGAGATGACCCAAATAGATAAAATCATGAATGAAAATGGAATGATTACAACCAATCCCTCAGAGATACAAACAATTATCAGGGAATACTATGAAAAATTATATGCCAACAAATTGGACAACCTGGAAGAAATGGACACATTCCTGAACACCCACACTCTTCCAAAACTCAATCAGGAGGAAATAGAAAGCTTGAACAGACCCATAACCAGCGAAGAAATTGAATCGGTTATCAAAAATCTCCCAACAAATAAGAGTCCAGGACCAGATGGCTTCCCAGGGGAGTTCTACCAGACGTTTAAAGCAGAGATAATACCTATCCTTCTCAAGCTATTCCAAGAAATAGAAAGGGAAGGAAAACTTCCAGACTCATTCTATGAAGCCAGTATTACTTTGATTCCTAAACCAGACAGAGACCCAGTAAAAAAAGAGAACTACAGGCCAATATCCCTGATGAATATGGATGCAAAAATTCTCAATAAGATACTAGCAAATCGAATTCAACAGCATATAAAAAGAATTATTCACCATGATCAAGTGGGATTCATTCCTGGGATGCAGGGCTGGTTCAACATTCGCAAATCAATCAACGTGATACATCACATTAACAAAAAAAAAGAGAAGAACCATATGATCCTGTCAATCGATGCAGAAAAGGCCTTTGACAAATCCAGCACCCTTTCTTAATAAAAACCCTTGAGAAAGTCGGGATAGAAGGAACATACTTAAAGATCATAAAAGCCATTTATGAAAAGCCCACAGCTAACATCATCCTCAACGGGGAAAAACTGAGAGCTTTTTCCCTGAGATCAGGAACACGACAGGGATGCCCACTCTCACCGTTGTTGTTTAACATAGTGCTGGAAGTTCTAGCATCAGCAATCAGACAACAAAAGGAAATCAAAGGCATCAAAATTGGCAAAGATGAAGTCAAGCTTTCGCTTTTTGCAGATGACATGATATTATACATGGAAAATCCGATAGACTCCACCAAAAGTCTGCTAGAACTGATACATGAATTCAGCAAAGTTGCAGGATACAAAATCAATGTACAGAAATCAGTTGCATTCTTATACACTAACAATGAAGCAACAGAAAGACAAATAAAGAAAATGATCCCATTCACAATTGCACCAAGAAGCATAAAATACCTAGGAATAAATCTAACCAAAGATGTAAAGGATCTGTATGCTGAAAACTATAGAAAGCTTATGAAGGTAATTGAAGAAGACTTAAAGAAATGGAAAGACATTCCCTGCTCATGGATTGGAAAAATAAATATTGTCAAAATGTCAATACTACCCAAAGCTATCTACACATTCAATGCAATCCCAATCAAAATTGCACCAGCATTCTTCTCGAAATTAGAACAAGCAATCCTAAAATTCATATGGAACCACAAAAGGCCCCGAATAGCCAAAGGAATTTTGAAGAAGAAGAAGACCAAAGCAGGAGGCATCACAATCCCAGACTTTAGCCTCTACTACAAAGCTGTCATCATCAAGACAGCATGGTATTGGCACAAAAACAGACACACAGACCAATGGAATAGAATAGAAACCCCAGAACTAGACCCACAAACGTACGGCCAACTCATCTTTGACAAAGCAGGAAAGAACATCCAATGGAAAAAAGACAGCCTCTTTAACAAATGGTGCTGGGAGAACTGGACAGCAACATGCAGAAGGTTGAAACTAGACCACTTTCTCACACCATTTACAAAAATAAACTCAAAATGGATAAAGGACCTAAATGTGAGACAGGAAACCATCAGAACCTTAGAGGAGAAAGCAGGAAAAGACCTCTCTGACCTCGGCCGTAGCAATCTAGTTAAGACTAATTAATGGGTATCTTCAGAGCGATTAGACTATTGTTGTGAAGAAAAAAATCAGAAAAATTTGCCAAAGGCTCTACTGGTTTGGTATTACTTTGACTATAGATCTACAGATGATTAAATAAAAACAATTACAAAAATGAAATAAAAATTCTAAATGTCCATCAACTGATGAATGGATAAAGAAGATGTGGTTTATATATACAATGGAATGCTACTTGGCAATGAGAAAGAATGAAATCATGCCATTTGCAGCAATGTGGTTGGAACTGGAAGGTATTATGCTGAGTAAAATAAGTCAGAGAAGGACAGGTATCATATGTTTTCACTCATATGTGGATCTTGAGTAACTTAACACCATGGGGGGGAAGGGAAGGAGAAGAAAGTAGGTACAAATAGAGAGGGAGGGAGACAAACCATAAGAGAACAAACTGAGGGTGGATAGGGGGTGGGGGAAGAGGGGAAAATGGGTGATGGGCATTGAGGAGGGCACTTGTTGGCATGAGCACTGGGTGTTGTATATAAGTGATGAACCACAGGAATCTACCCTAAAAACCAAGAGCACATTTTACACACTGTGTGTTAGCCAATTTGACAATAAATTATATTTAATAATGTTTTAATCTATATTTTAGGCAAAAAATAAAATATAATTTTAACATGTTATCAAATAATTAAAAATAAAAGCACTGTCAATTAAAAAAATCTTGAGAACATTCTTAGGCAAAATCAAATGTAGTTATTTGGAGAAAAGAAAGAAAAATGTTGACATTTTGAAGCTAATTTTATAACTGTAGAAAGCATCAAGTTAAGTCCATCTGGCACTCAAGTGCAATAGTTCCTGGAAGAATGGACCCTTTAGGACCTACGCTCCAATCCCAAATTTCTGAAAATTGGTAGCCATATTATAATCTTAAATTTTCATCTCCAATACATTTGAACCACTTAGAAACACACAACTCCTCCTTTATTTAAATGGCATTATCCTCCAATATTCTTAATCACGATGTTTCACATATGTTTCAGAGAACATTTCTTATATAAATTATTTCTCATGTTAAGAAAAAAAGGATATTAATTCTGATTTGAGGCAAAAATTACAACAGAATTGAATAAATTTAACAATTATTTTTATATATTTAATTCACTAGTTTGTAAAGTAATTTAAGTTATTTAGACAGTTTTTGTTCTTAGGGTATACATATCTGTCCTGTCAGTTATGTGGGAGGGTAGTATCACAAGTCATGGGAGGAGGAGATTATACTGTTGTCAGTTTCTTACATTTCACATTACATGGTATAATATTACTTAAAAGCAGACTATAATTAATTAAAAATATAAATTGAAAAATAAACCAATATTATATATTGAATAAAAAATTGCCAATGAATCAAAACATAGATGGAAAACTGAAAGGGAATAAAGGACCAACAGCATATTAACTTCCAAGAAAATGTTATATTTACTATAATCATGAGTAATTACATGTCATGTAAATGATCTAAACATGCCAATTAAACGATTAGAGACTCAATTAAATGCGATCTAATAGAAACACAGCTTAAATACATTGATACATAAAATTTAAGAAGATGAAAGAGGTATATTTTTCAAAAACTTCAAAAACAATTTCAGAAGAAAACATGAATAGTTATATTAGTATGAGCAATAACAGACAATATAAGGAATTATTATCAGAGATAAAAGAGTCATTACATTATGGAATGAATACATTATAGGGATAAAAGGTACAGCATAGGAAATATAGTCAGTGGTATTGAAATGCTTTGCATGGTCACTGACAGTTACACTAGTGGGTGAGCAGAGCATAGTGTATAGACTTGTTGAATCAATATGGTGTACACCTGAAATTAATGTAACATTGTGTGTCAACTATATGTCAATAAAAAAGAAACTGCACAACAATAAAGCAATTGTTTCACCAAAAACACATAATAAAGCTTAATATTTATGCATTTAGTAAAATAGCCTCAAAGTAATGGAGCAAAAATAGAAATGATTAAGCCACAATATAGATAAACCCAAACTTATAGTTGAAGATTTCAACTTCTCTCTCTGCAGTTGATGGAATGACTAGGCAGACCATCGGTAAGGATAAAGAAACTCTGCAGAAAGCTATCGACCAATTTTATGTAATGACATTTGCAGAAAGCTAAAGCCAATGACAGCAGAACACATTTTCCTTTTAAGTATACTTGCAACATTCACAAATATAGACCCTACACTGGTCCATTAAACAAACCAACAACCATGTTGAGGTGGAATTAGAGGTGAAGCTTTTAGAATATGAATAACTGCCAAGAAAGTCTCAAGATCTGTTCACAAAGAGGTGAAATTTAGGAGTGGTAGAGAAAGATGGAGAAAGGCCATTGAGACAATATCACATGATCACTTGGATGATAGATATTAGCTTAATTTAGATATTTGTGTGAGATGTAAATAAAGAACATAAACCTCACGTGGGTGATGATATAGGTACTTTAAGTTAGTAGTTTGGCTGTGTTTATTATATGAAAGATTATGAGGGCTGGTTAAACAGTTTGAGATGTGCAACTATGGTAGGCAGAATAATGGCCCCCAAAGTCCACATCCTAATCCTAAGAACGTACAAATATGTAAAAGTATAGGGGAAAGGAGAATTAAGGTTGCAGATGTAATTAAGTTTGCTCATCAGCTGACTTTAAAATAGGGAAATGAGGATGGCCCACGTAGTCTGACTGTAATTACAAGTGCCCTCAAAGTTCAGAAAGGAAGCAGAAAAGTCAGGATCAGAGAAAGGGGTGTGATGATGGAAGCAAGATCAGAGTGAGGGGGTGTAAAAAGGATTTGATCCCCTGTTGCTGGCTTTGAGGACCAAGGGAGGAGCTGAGAGTGACCAAGAAGATGGGCTTTCAATCCATCCAGCTCCTGGCTGAAAGCCACTGTGTCTCTGCAGGGGCAGGCCACCAGCATTTCTCCTGCAGATCAGCTTCATGTTTCAAAAACGCTAATCCGTGCAAGGGTAGCTGAAAGTTTGCCTCTTCCACAGAGCACCTGATCATAATGCAGACGTTCTGCCTTATGCAGAGAGTAGTTTATCTTTAGGTGCCCTTGCTCCAGGCTATTCATAAGGAACAGGTTCCATGTTGGGAAACACTACCCAAGAAAACCAGACGCTAGTGTCCCAGCACAATTCTCTACTTGTCAAGCTGGAGTGTCAATCTGGGAGAGAACCAGGAAAAGAGACAACTAATAAGAGCAGTCCTGGGTTCTAAATAACATTTTTTTTAATATTAAGAGACAAAGACAAAAGAAAATCTTAAAAGCAGCAAGAGAAATACCTTCACTACATATAAGAAAACCTTGATGAAAGTAACAGCTGATTTATCATTAGAAGTCAGAGGCCAAAGGTTGTCGAGTGACATTCAGAGTGCTCAAAGAAGGAAAACTATTGGTCCAGAGTATGATATCTAGCAAAATTATCTTCCAAAAATGAAGGCAAAGAAAAGACATTCTCAAATATACTAATACTGAGAGAATTCATTGCTTGCACAAGGCCTTATAGGAAATACTAAAGGATGTTCTTCAGGTTGAAAGCAAATAATTTGAATACACACACACACACACACACACACACACAGAGGCCCCTTAAATATAATCATGTATATATAAAAGACAGTATACATTCTCCTTTATTCTCTTAAGTGACTTATCAAGGGATTAAATTTTTAAAATAAGTATATAATTTAATTGTAGGGCCTATAACATACAGAAAAAAAAATTAACAATAGCAGAAGGCCATGAGTGGGGACAAAGTTGCACTGGAGTAAGGAAATAAAAGATGGCAATAACTCAGATCCACAGAACAAATGAAGAGAATCCAGAAATTGTAAATAAGAAGGTTAATATAACAAACTCTGACTATATATACTTGTTCTTCTTTCTTTGCTCATCTCTCAAAGACATACAATTACATAAGGTAACATTCCCAACAAAGTACTTTTGGTTTATAGCATATATAGATGTATTATGTATATCAATAATAGCACAAAAAGTGGCAGGGATAATAAAGCCCTAAAGAAGAAATATTTTTATGTTCCCTGGAATTGAACTGTTTTAAATCTGAGGCATATTCTGATAAGTTAAAATGTGTATGGTAGGGGCGCCTGGGTGGCGCAGTCGGTTAAACGTCCGACTTCAGCCAGGTCACGATCTCACGGTCTGGGAGTTCGAGCCCCGCGTCAGGCTCTGGGCTGATGGCTCAGAGCCTGGAGCCTGTTTCCGATTCTGTGTCTCCCTCTCTCTCTGCCCCTCCCCGTTCATGCTCTGTCTCTCTCTGTCGCAAAAATAAATAAACGTTGAAAAAAAAAATTAAAAAAAAAAAAAAAATGTGTATGGTAAGCCCCAAAACTACCATTAGGAAAACAACAAAGCTTAATATATTTAAAATTCTTTAGAGTAATTAAAATCGTATACGGAAAGAAACAGAAAGCAATAAAAGTTAAAAGAAACAAAGATATGAGCCACATAGAGACAAAAAATTAAATGGAAGATGCAAATCCGACTATGTAAACAATATCCTTAAATGTGAAGTGACTAATTAAAAGGCAGAGGTCATCAGCCTCCATAATAAACCAAGATGCTACAAATGCAAGTCTAGAGGAGACACACTTTAGATTCAATATATCAATAGGTTGGAAATAAAAGGTTAAAAAAAATTGATTCAAATAGTAACCTTACGAAAGCTGAATGACTATAATGCTATCAAAGTAGATTTAAAACAAAAAAGTTGCTACAAAAGACCATATTTCATTCTTTCTCATTGCCAAGTAGTATTCCATTGTGTATATAAACCACAATTTCTTTATCCATTCATCAGTTGATGGACATTTAGGCTCTTTCCATAATCTGGCTATTGTTGAAAGTGCTGCTATAAACATTGGGGTACAAGTGCCCTATGCATCAGCACTCTTGTATCCCTTGGGTAAATTCCTAGCAGTTAAAAACTGAGAATAAACTGAGGGTTGACGGGGAGTGGGAGGGAGGGGAAAATGGGTGATGGGCATTGAGGTGGGCACCTGTTGGGAGGAGCACTGGGTATTGTATGGAAACCAATTTGACAATAAATTTCATATTAAAAAAATTAAAAAATAAAGCTTATATGGAACTATTAAAAAAGTAAAGCAAAAAAAGGTATTAAAAATAAAGAGGATCATTAAAAATGATAAGAGACAATCCATCAGGAAGATTAACAATTACAAAAATATATGCACATAAAACCAAAGCCCCTAAATATAGGAATGAAGTCCCTAAAAATATGAATAAACATAAAATACACGGCAGAATTGAGGGAGACAGACAACCCAATAATAGTTGATTTCATAATCCACTTTTAAATAGTTAATTGGATAACTAGGCAGAAGATCAACAAAGAAATAGAAGACATAACAACACTTTAAACTAACTATAAACTGTTAACTAGAATAGACATCAATAAAACTTTCTACACCAAAACAGAACAGAGGTTGGTCTCAAGTATACTTGGAACACAATACAGAATAGACCAAATCCTAGGCCATAAAACAAGTCTCAAGTAATTTAAAGCACCGTAAGAATACAGTGTGTATATTCTTACACCACAACAGGATAGAATTAGAAACGCATACCAAAAAAAATTAAAATTTAAAACTATGTGGTAATTACAAAACACATTTGTAAATAACCAATGGTTGACAAAGAAATCAAAAGAAAAATTAGAATATACTTTGAGATGATAAAGGAACACACACATACCAAAATTTGTGGGATGCAACTAAATCAGTGCTTCCAGAAAAAAAAAATTGTAGCTCTAAGTGCATATATTAAAAAAGAAGATCTCAAAAAATACCCCTCCACGTTATAGCAGGCCATCAGCAAATTGAGCTATTGAAATAATTTAGAAAATATGGAAACATTTGAATTAGATACGAAAATCCAGGACACTATTATAGCTCCATTATCAATAATATATAAAGTTATCTATTTGATATGTTGTGATTTAAATTATTATTGAAGGTAATCGCTCTTTTTTCCCCAACACATTTTACCCAATATATTAAGAATTGTTAAAGTAAAATTCAACATATAATTTAATTCTTGCAAATTCCTAATTAGAAAAAATTATTTGAAACATCAAAGTGAAGATAAATATATTTTCTAATTATAAGTATGCGGAATAAGTTGCATTTTTCAAATATGTATTTCAGAAAACTCACAACTCCTTTTAAAAACAAGCTAAGAACAGGGGCTCCTGGGTGGTTTAGTCGGTCATGCATCTGACATCAGCTCAGGTCATGGTCTCACAGTTTGTGAGTTTGAGCCCCGAGCTGGGCTCTTTGCTGACAGCTCAGAGTCTGAAGCCTGCTACGGATTCTGTGTCTCTCTCCCTCTCTGCCCCTGCCCTGCTCAACCTGTCTGTCTCTCTCTCTCTCTCTCTCTCTCTCTCAAAAATAAATAAACGTTAAAAAAAAAAAGCTAAAAACAGAAACATTTCAAAAACTATTTTGATTTTTGGAGAGAACAGATTTGTTGATCCACGACCTCAGGACTTTGGGAGAAATTCAAAACCAGCCCCTTTATATTGAGGGCAGGAAGAGACTGAGGAAAGAGGCCACTCCCAAATGCGGGTTGGTAGTTTTAATAAGTAAGGAAACTTACTTACGAGGTGTGTTTTCTGTGGTCGCAAGGCGACTAGATCTCCACACCTGTATGGCAGAATCTTTGGTCTTTATATAGAGACCTTAATAGGGTTCAGCCACGTATCCTGCGCAGGTGGTCTCCATTACACATTGCTCTCTCAAAGCTGCATCCTTATGGAATGAAAATTGCTCCCTTATGGAATGAAGGGTGGATTGAATTTCCCTAGGAGATGGGAGAAGAGTAAGGAGCCTTTGATTGTACAAGACCAGCTCATGAGTCAACCAGAGGTCATGTCCTCATGATGACCTCCTCCAGCAAGATATTACATAAATAAATAGTTCTATTTTCATCATTCTGTGTTTATAAGTAACATTTTGAGGGGCACCTGGGTAGCTCAGTCCACTCTTGTTTTCAGCTGAGGTCCTGATCTCATGGTTCATGGGATGGAGTCCCACATTGGTCTCTAAGCTGATAACACAGAGCCTGTTTGGATTCCCTTCCTCCCTCTCTGCCCCTACCCTGCTTGTGCTCTCTTTCTCTCTGGAAATAAACAAACATACATTAAAAAAAAATCTTTATTTTGTTTATTACACTAGTTTGGAATTTCCTCTTAATGGTGACCAAAGAATGAATAAAAATACATATTTGTCTTTTATCTGTTTTGTGGAGAATGGGTTGGATAATTAACTATTAATTATAATATACCAATAGGTTATGCACAGGTAGTCTTCATACATTTGGAAAATTTCTAATTCTTCTAATCCTAAATTACTGGATATTTTATCATTATGTGTGTTGAATTGTATCACTTTAGTGTGATTTCAACAAATGATAAAAGATATTTGCATTCTAGAAATAAACTCCACTTGTCATATCCTTACTGATCTTTGATTTTGTTCTACCACTATCTAAAAGAAGAAATGTCTTAAAATACCTAATTATCTAAGTGTGTTACAGTATCTGTTGTTAATTTATCTATTTCCCTTTCTCTCATGTTCCCTTTCTTAAAAAGTATGTTTTTGAATTCATATTATTAGTATAGTTTCTGCTGATTGACTTTTTCATGTGAAGTGTCCTTTTGTATCTTTAATACTTCTGGCATTTAAATCTACTTTTGTGATATTAGTAAAGATATTTAAATTTTCTTCTAGTTAGGATTTTCAGCTTTTTACTTTATAACCAGTTGTGTTCTTATTTTTAACACACGTATTCTAAAAACAGAATTTGTTTATATCTAGTATGGCAAACTTTAGCTTTTAATTAAAGAATTAAATGCATTCATAATGACTGTAAATTGCTAAAATACTTGGGTTAAATCTATCATTTGCTATTTTTCCTTCTTTTTTGTCCCGTATGTACTTTGCTTCTATAGTCCTCATTTCTTAAGTTTGTTAGCATGGTATATATTGTTTTACTTTAATTTTTAAGGCATATACCTTATATAAATATTTTATTGGTTCTTCTGGGGACTTCACTTATTATAATCCAACTTTGTTTTAATTAGGATTTTTTTAAATTATGCCCAACATAGGACTTGAAATCATGACCTCATGCATCGAGTCAGATGCTCTACCAAATGAACCAGCCAGATGCCCCATTATAGTACAACTTAAACATAGGTTAACTACACTTTCCCATAACATCTTTTTCATTATTTTGTCATGAAGTTTACTTCTATATATTTAAAAAATCCTACCAGATGTTTTGATTGCTGCTACAAACTACTGTACTTTTAATTACATGTTTATATACATTAAATGTGTGATTTTATTTACAATTATATATTATAAATATATAATATACATTTATAAATATAATTATATGTTAAATATTTATAAATATATAATTATATTTAATTGTATGTTTGCCTATTCTGGCACATTTCATTCTTTTGTGCAATTTTCTGCTTCCATCTGGAATTACTGAATTTATCCTGAAGAAGTTCCTATACTCTCTCTTGTAATGTAGACCTATTGCCAAAAAAAACAAAAACAAAAACAAAACAGATTTTTATTTTTGTTTATTAATATCTTCATTTACTTTTGAGAGTTATTTTGCTAGGTAGCGAATTCTAGGTTGGTAATGTGCAGGCGTTGTTGATGCTGCTGTTGTTATTGTCATTTTTGGTATTTTACATACATCCTTCCAGTCTCTACTGCCCTCAAATTTTCTGTAAAGAAAAGCCATCGATATTTCTATTGCCACTTGAAAGTTACTGTGTCTTTTAACTCTGGCTGCTTTTAAGGATTTCTTAGTGCATTTGATTTTCGGTATTCTTACTGTGATGTGACTAGATGTGATTTCCTGTCTGTTTATCTTATTTGATATTTACTAAGATTCTTGAATTTGTTGGGCATGATATTCATCATTTTTGGAACATTCCCTTTCATTAACTCTTCACATATGGTTTATGTCTCATTCTCTTCAACATATCCTTTTGAGATGCCAGTTACACACAGCTTAGACCGTTGAATTGGTACATATTATATGCATATTGACAAGGTACACCAGAAATGAAAATAAAATATTTAATGAACAAGAATACACTGAGGGGCTGACTGCAGTAGAGAAAATATTTAGAAAAATGTGTACAAAACATTCCAGAGATAACAGTTAAGATTACATTTATGAAACAGAACAGCAAAAGAACATCTAGGAGAAACATTGGACAAAGAGGAACAGGAAATATAAAAATAGGGAAGCAAAGAACATTTTATACTTATGTAACTATTTAAAAGTCTAGGTAGCCAGACATATGAGAATCTGAAAATAATAGTGCTGCTACATTATTAGGTAATTTTATTCGGTAATTTTAAGTTATAAAAGTTAAAAAAAATCAGGAGGTTTTAATAAATGTTTATAAGAGAAGAGCACCTCATCTAAGCAGACAATACATGACCACATTCCAGATACAGTCAACATGGTATCCCATATTTAAACATTTCCCACTGGGTCAGAGAAAGTTCTTATGATTTTTTAGTGTAGCAAACAAATGTGGGAGCACAACAATGGGAAGAAAACAAATGCGGATTATGATAACTCAAGTTTCCTTTCAAAAAGTTTCTTTAGCACAGTGCTAATGAAGTTGAGGACAAAAGGTTTAGGTAATTAGAGAAATTGAACTTGAGAATATTTACCCTTTCACAGTGGTATATTGCACATTTTTAATATAATCTGATTTTTTAAAAGAAAAAGTTCTTAGTAGCTTAGAGACCATTTTTTACTTTTATATAGATCAAATTAAATAGTTTATACCAAACAATCAGAGAACAGCTTTAAGGAATACATGAAAATATAATGATTATCAAGACTTTGAACAAAAGTTGATATTTTAGGACAATTCACGCAACATTTCAAGATCAATTATCTAATTGTCATTACTTAATGCACTTTTCATGTAAGTTTGTTATTCTATTACTGACATCAAAGACATTAACCAAACTGTCTTAGTCATTTTGAGAAATTACTTTGTCCTAAATTTCATCTAGTTCATATAGTGTTATATGAGGCATATGGCATGCTGTAAACAGAGGAGAGTTCCTTACTCTGACTTATCTATAATTGTTCCTTGTCAACACTAGCATCTGCACCATGCACTGATTGAACATATTTTTTTCCAAAGAGAAGTGAAACAACAAATCCCACAAGATCAGCAATGTCTAATGAGAATATCACTATTCTTGCATTAAGATTTACCTCCAGGGGCACCTGGGTTGCTCAGTCAGTTAAAGGTCCAGACTCTTGATTTTGGCTTAGGACATGATCTCAGAGTTCATGAGTTCAAGCCCTGTGTGAGGCTCTGGGCTGTCAGTGTAGAGCCTGCTTGGAATTATCTCTCTCCCTCTCTCTCTGCCCTTCCTTTGTCTGCTCTCTCTCTCTCTCTCTCTCTCAAAATAAATAAACATTAAAAAAATTACTTCCAATACAAATATCGTATATAATTTTTGAATATAATTTATTGACAAATTGGCTTCCATACAACCCCCAAATATCTTATATAGTTGCAGTTCCCTACAGTATGTTATAAATATCTTGTTATTGAAAAACATACCATTTCCTTAATTGTATTTTAAATGAATTAATACTGCCTATAAAATGATATATTCTTTATCAGGTTAGCATTCAAATTCATCACAACTTGTACTGTCTCCTCATACAGCCTACTTTTTGCCAACTATATTTTAACCGGGACTGGAATTCTGTGTTGTAATTTAATATATGTGTACACTTGCGCATGAGATTCATTTTCTCAAGGCTATTTTGTCAAACTTACAATAAGGATAATACTGGTCTCTATTAGGATCGGGAGCCTTGTAAGAATATCCATCTTTATGTATTAAATATATATTAAATAAACCTTTTCATTGCTTGTAGAAATCTACATTTTTGTGGCTAAAATATCTTTTCTTGTACTAGTTTGTGTTCCCATAATAACTTTTACCTGTAGTACTTCTACCCATTTTTACAAATCAAATGACAGCAATAAACAAAAATGCTCCCCTTTTTTGTATTACCAGGAGGGAGCTCCTTGCACTCTTATATTACTCTATGCTGATGTCATAAATCAATACACAGTTGCCAGTTTGCCTAGGTAAGTCCCAAATTGTGCCTGCTGTACCAGTGTAGTCATCAATAATATCACCTTCTACTCACACAAGTATCCAAATAAGATGAGTAGTGTTATGGACTCCTATTTTATATGACTCCAGAATACCTATATGCTCTGCTTTGGATAAGAGTTATGGTGCATTAATTTTGGCTTCTCTAGTTAAACTGAGGTCTGAGACTAGGTCTTCCCATTTAGTATATTATCCTCCTTCAGCATCTGCACACTGCCTTGAACATAGATGTGACAAATAGATATTTACTGAACTATATTTTAATTCTCTTATCATAACTGACATTATTTGGCATCACTCAAAATATTAAACAAACTTTTGTCATGACTTTCATACACATGAGGTTGGAATCTCCATATCAGAAAGCCCTCTGGGCTGGACAGATGATAATACCTGCCTGTGTTAGGGAAGCTAATAGGTCTGTAAAAACATAGGGTCACAAAAAGAAACATCTTCATTGTAAAATTGAAGAAAAAATAAATTCACTGTAAAAAAGATGTCTTAAAAAAGATCTTTCCTGTCCTGACTTTTGTATAAAGTAGAAGGAAAAACAAACGGTATTTGATCTGTGGACAAGCCAACTCATAAAATATTATGGCTCAAACTAACTTGTCTTTTATTAGCTATTTAAAAATAAAATTCCTGGGGACATTTTTATTTAAAGTTTTCTGATTTGCCAGTACACTTAGCCAACTGGAAGAAGCATTTTCAAATTCTCTCTATTCAAACCAGAACTTAATGTATATAGATTAATTTACCGAGCATTTGAGTTTATGTCAAAAATATATATTATGCAGGACGCCTGAATGGCTCAGTCAGTTGAACGTTCAACTTTGGCTCAGGTCATGATCTCACAGTTTGTGAGTTCAAGCCCCACATCGGGCTCTGTGGTGACGACTCAGAGCCTGGAGCCTGCTTCGGATTCTGTGTCTCCCTCTCTCTCTGCCCCTCCCCTGCTCATACACTGTCTCTCTCTGTCTCTCAAAAATAAATAAATGTTAAAATATATTATGCATTAAAAATGCATATATTATGCATTAAAAAGATGAGTAAAGGACAACAGGAAAACAAACAACACAAAAATTGTTTGCTTTTGGAAATTTTACAACAAATACAAAAGAGGTGAAATTTAGATAATTTATATCAAATTAAAAGATTTTGAGATAGACTAAGAACAAGCATCACAAAAAAAGTCCAAGAGTATTTTAAAAATAAATAATTCTAGAAATAAAAAACATAATACAAGCTATAAAGCATAATAGACTCTTTAAAGGTACAGAAGATAAACCTGAAGCAAAACTATAAACTTGAAAAAAGATACAAAGACATTAAGAAATACATTCCAGAAACGGAATAGAAAATCATGATATTATTAAGGTACAAGGAAGACAATGAGAAAATGCTCATATACAGAATAACATTGTTCCAGTAAGAGATAAGAGAAATAATGCAGAAACATTATTTTCAAAAAGATATTAAGCTTTTTTACAATTGCCAAGAAATGTACAACATAAAATACAAAACTTACACTGAAACTCAAAAACTTAAAAAACACCAAAATAGAGGATAAAACAGCAGCCAGAAAAAAATGATCACCTGAAAGTTAAAAAACAAATTAAAAGAGATCTTTTATTTCCTTTTATTTTTATTTATTTATTTTGAGAGAGAGGGAGGGGCAGAGACAGAGAGGAAGACAGCACAGAGCTTGACATGAAGCTCGAACTCACTAACCGTGAGGTCATGACCTGAGCCGAAACCAAGAGTCAGATGCTTAACCGACTGAACCACCCAGTGGCTCACCCCCAAAGTGATCTTTTCAATAACATTCATAGGAATCATGAAACACACACACACACACACACACACACACACACACACACACACCTGAGAGGAAATACTGCCAGTTTAAAAGTCTAGATCCAAAGAAGTGAATTTAAAAATTTTTTTAAATGTTTATTTATTTTTGAGAGAGAGAGAGAGAGAGAGAGAGAAAGAGGCAGAGCATGAGTGCGGGAGGGACAGAGAGAGGGAGACACAGAATCTGAAGCAGGCTCCAGGCTCTGAGCTGTCAGCACAGAGCCCTACGGGGGCTCACACTCACGAACTGCGAGATCATGCCCTGAGTCAAAGTTGGACGCTTAACCGAGCCACCCAGGCACCCCCAAAGAAGTGAGTTTTTAAAGAGCAAGGGCAAAATTAATATATTTTCTGTTTAACAAAATATGAGATCATTTATCAATAATATACTTCAATAAAGAGAAAAATATTTCAGATGAGTGATGAAATGTAATAAATTTGATAAGAAGGTTAAAACCAGACACACATTGGTTATTTAAATAATTAATAATAATAATGATATGTTGGTTTAAAAATCAAATTTAAAAATTAGAAATAATTTTGAGTGGCAGGTGATCAGGTTTAAAACATCTACAGACTTTGCATTATTTAGCACAGTATAAGAATATTGATAACACTTCAACTGGAAAAATGTTATTTTTAATTATATACCATTAGAATATCAGACATACAGCATATACATTTTTAGAGTAGTACAGGGAATAAATTGAATGAGAAGTATAAAAAATAAAGGAAGTAATTCACTAGATGAGGTGGTAAGTGAACTAAAACGGGAAGAGAACATTTCACGTAAAGAGAACAGTTTATGTAACAGTCATATGGTGAAAGAAAGGTTATCTTTTATGAATAACCAAAAACTGCATATCAATCTTTTGGAAAAGCCTGTGCAATTGTTAATTTTATGTGTCAATTTAACTGGGCTAAGGAATGAACAGAAAGCTGGTAAATTATTGTTTCTGGGTGGGTCTGTGATAGTGTCCCCAATATAGATTAGCATTTCAATTAGTAAACTAAGCTTAGATCACCCTCCCAATGCAAGTGGACATCATCTAATCCAGCTGAAGTCCTGAATACAACAAAAACATTGAAGAAGGGTGAATTCACTCCCTCTGCTTGAGCAGAGATAGCCATCTTTTGCTTTTGGACAGTGGGGTTCCTGGTTCTCCTGATTTTGGAGATGAACTGGGACTTACACCATAGGCCTTCAATTCTCAGGCCTTTAGACTCAGATTGAAATACACCACTGGCTTTCCTGATTCTCTACAATGGGTAGATCATGGGACTTCTGGTTCTCCATAACCCTATAACCCAATTTTGATGATAAATCTCATATATCTGTCTCTCTATATATCTCCTTCTAGTTTTGTTTCTCTAGAGTATCCTGACTAAAACAAACAGTTCAGCTTAATTCAGAATAGCCCCTGTGGAAAACAGGTAGAAAAGCTGGACAAAATGCATACTCACACTCATGTGCTAGCACTTGTATGCACGCACATGCACACGCACTTACACACACACACACACACACACACACACACACACACACACAATCTATTTCAAGGTGTTTGAGAAACACAAGGCAACCAGGACACACGAGGCCAAGATTCTGGTGAAAAGGGAGATGCACTGACATGAACATTGCCAGTTTTGGAGTTCTATCCGTTGAAATATTTGTTAATTCTTAACCATTCAGATCCAAAAGGATAAAAAGGGAAATAGAAATCTGAAGGTAGCAGGCTGGGAACCTGAGTGGAATTTGGGGGTGGGGGGCTACATGACATAATTGTGGGCATAAAACTTGGAGTTCGGAAATATTAAAGCAGCTAGGATTTGAGGGGGTAGTTTTGGCAATAAGAAAAGAACACAGAGGTGAACCCAGTGGTCTGCATCAGTGTTTAATAAACAGGGCCAAGGGACTAAAAACTTAGCAGAAAAGGCTAGCTAAGAGGAGTCAATAATTAGAGTTCAAGGTTTGCCAAGTAATAGAAATATTGGTAAACACCACATCCCAGACTTCCTTTTAAGGTGGAACAAGCTATAATCCAATCTTCACAAAGACTGAAATCCAGCTTCAAAGTAGACCCAAATTCATAAATTGATATGCATGTACACTTTAATGTCATTCTGGAGAGCAAAATTAAATCTTTGGAGGACGGTAACATTGGAAAGACTAAATTATCTCTATAACTTTCCATGCAAAACATCTAGCTTTTAATAAAGAAATTTAAAAAACAATAATGAATTATGAATAAAATAGATGTTAAATGAAGAATGGAGAATTTTGTCAAACATCAAACATTTGGAATCAGAAAAAGGGGATACAAACAGTGGATTGCTACCCTCTACCAACAAAAAAGAAAAAAAAAAGGAAAAATGAGAAAAGTAAAGACCCATAGCTAGTATCATCCTCAATGGGGAAAAAAATGAGAGTTTTCCCTCTAATGTCAGGAACACAACAGGGATGTCCATTCTCACTACTGTTGTTCAACATAGTGTTGGAAGTCCTTGCCTCAGCAATCAGAAAACAAAAAGAAAGAAAAGACATTCAAATTGGCAAGGAAGAAGTAAACCTTTCACTCTTCGCAGATGACATGATACTCCACAAAGAAAACCCAAAACACTCCACCAAAAAAACCCTGCTAGAAGTGATACATGAATTCAGCAAAGCCTCAGGATATAAAATCAATGTACAGAAATCTGTGGCATTTCTATACACCAATAATGAAGCAGCAGAGAGAGAAATCAAGGGACTGATCCTATTTACAATTGCACCAAAACCCATAAAATACCTAGGAATAAACTTAACCAAAGAGGTAATACACTGAAAACTATACAAAGCTTATGAAAGAAATTGAAGAAGACAAAGAAATGGAAAACATGCCATGCTCATGGATGGGAAGAATAAGTATTGTTAATACGTCTATACTACCCAAAGCAATCTACATATTCAATGCAATTCCTATCAAAATGATACCAACATCTTTCACAGAGCTAGAACAAACAATTCTAACATTTGTATGGAACCAGAAAAGACCCTAGATGGCCAAAGTAATGGAAAACAAACAAAAAGGCAAACAAATAAACAAACCAAAGCTGGAGGCATCACAATTCTGGACTTTAAGCTATATTACAATTTACTATTTTAGTTTCATAGTGAGGACTGTTTTAGTCATTGAAATGGAAACCACTTGTATTCAATTGCAAGGTACGTATATGACAGAATAAAAACAGTGAAAACAGGCAAATGTTTTGAAAACGTTTGTTCCAAAGGAAGACTTACTTAGACTGGTAACAGGAGGGAGTGGGATTCAGAAAGTTTTGTTGTCATTGCTGTTGCTGCTGTTGTTGCTACTGATTTCTGGATGATGAAATTTGAGAACAGGTTTATAAAAATGAGAAGAATCCAAATTTGAGAATCTGATTGCATATTGAAGAGAAAGAATAGATAATAAGCAATAGGAGAGAAGATAGCTGAAAAGAGATCCAAAGCACAGATTGAGGCATTCTCCTTTCAAAGAGAAAGAGGTACTCAACTGCTGTAGCAGGTGGTTGGATTCCAAATCAATGGGTTTCACAACTGGAAAAAAAAAAAGATGCTATCCAAATATGTGATTTGGGGAATGAATTTTAAATATATCATTTTTAATATAAAATTTATTTCTAAAGTTTGTATTTTAGAAAAACCTTGAGAAGAAAGTATACATATTCAGAAATGTTTAAAAAACACTAAGTGAATAAATTATTTAAAAAGCATTGTTGCCATATTTAGTTAGTACAAGTTATATTATATATATTATATATATATATGTCATATTATATACTCTTCCATTTAAAGGTATTATTGATATTAGCATTTACATACAACTTAGTCATTTCAGACTTTAGGGGTGAAATTCCTGGTAATAAAACAGTTACAATCTCTAGGTTTATAGTTCTTATTGGAAAAACATGATGTAAATATTTTGTTCTTCATGATTGTAATAGGATAAACCATATCCTTTAACTAAAGAGTATTAAGATTGCATTTTATGGTACTAAGTATTAATTTACATAAAAATAAATGTAATTACACAAGTAGTTTTGTTTGTATCTCCATAACTCAACTTGTTTCTGATATTCCTTCAGCTTCATTATTTGAATATAACAAAACATATTTTAATTGCCTGAATTCTATATTGGGAAGGCATGACACCACAGTTATGTAATTCTTGCCTCTGCACTGATCAAGTTGTCAAAACAATGTAAGCACTACATTCTGACTTTAAAGTGCATCCCTTTGTCTTTGTTAAATTCAGATATTTTAATTTTTCAACAATCAGGATGCATCTTGAAGTTAATATCATCAGAAACTTTACAGCTACAAGTTAGAACAAGAATGGTGATTTTAGCCCAACTTGTCTTAATGAATGGTAAGTTTTTGAAGTCTAGAACAGACAAGTGAGATCTATTTATTTTTCCAAATAATCACCAAAATCTTGAAGAAATATGTAATAAAATACAGAAATATGAGGGAAGAGGAAGGACTACACAGGTTTAACCAAATTTAAAAGCAATACACATGGAATCAATACTCTTTTAATATGCATTACAATTTCATTGCCTATTTCAAAGCTTTACTAAATTCAAGATTTCAAACAGGCTTTAGAAGGCAACATGTTATTATGATTGTATGATATAAAACTGCTTATGAACTATTGCAATAACAAAGAGTCACTTTCTTAAGGAAGAAAGTTTAGTATTATTTTTTATTGTAATGCTGAAAAAATAAGCATGAAACCCACAGAAAACACAATGACACTAAATCCATATCTTTCAATAACTCTGAATGTAAATGGACTAAATGCTCCAATCAAACAACAGAGGGTATCAGAATGGATAAAATACAAGATCCATCTATATACTGTATATAAGAGACTCATTTTAGACCTGAGGACACCTTCAGATTGAAAGTGAAGGGGTGGAGAACTATCTATCATGCTACTGGAAGTCAAAAGAAAGCTGGAGCAGCCATACTTACATCAGACAAAGAGGATTTTAAACTAAAGGCTGTAACAAGAGATGAAGAAGGGCATTATATCATAATTACAGGGTCTATCCATCAAGAAGGGCTGACAATTGTAAATGTTTTTGTCTCCAACTTGAAAGAACCCAAATATATAAATCAATTAATCACAAACATAAGCAATTTTATTGATAATAATACTGTAATTGTAGGTGACTTTAATACTCCACTTGCAACAATGGACAGATCATGTAGACAGGAAATCAATAAAGAAACAATGGCCTTGAATGAAACACTGGACCAGATGGACTTGACAGATATATTCAGAACTTTTCATCCAAAAGCCGCAGAATACACATTTTTCTCAAGTGCACATGGAACGTTCTCCAAGATAGCTCACATACTGAGTTACAAAATATCCCTCAACAAATATAAAAGAATTGAGATCATACCATGCATATTTTCAGATCACAATGCTATGAAACTTGAAATCAACCACAAGAAAAAATTTGGAAAGCCTCCAAGTGCATGGAGGTTAAAGAACATTCTACTAAAGAATGAATGGGTCAACCAGGCAATTAAAGAAGAAATTAAAAACAAATATATATATATATATATATATATATGTGTGTGTGTGTATATATATATATATATATATATATATATATATATATTGGGATGCAGTCCTAAGAGGAAAATACATTGCAATCCAGGCCTATCTCAAGAAACAAGAAAAATTCCAAACACAAAACCTAACCTCACACCTAAAGGAACTAGAGACAGAGCAACAAAGAAACGCCAAAGCCAGTAGAAGAAGAGAAATAATAAAGATTAGAGCAGAAATAAACAATATAGGGGTGCCTGAGTGGCTCAGTCAGTTAAGTGTCCAAATCTTGGTTTCGGCTCAGGTCATGATCTCATGGCTTTGTGAGTTCGAGCCCTGTGTCGGGATCTATGTTGACAGTGTGGAGCTGCTTGGGCTTCTCTCTCTCCCTCTCTCTGCCTTTCCCTCACTCGCACTGTCTCTGTCTTTCTCAAAAATGAATAAAATTTTTTTTTAAAAATAAACAATATAGAAAGAATCTCCCCCCCAAAAAAGTAGTAGAATAGATTAATGAATCTCAGAGCTGTTTTTTTGAAAAAATAAACAAAATTGATAACCCCCTAGCCAGACTTCTCAAAAAGAAAAGAGAGAGAAACCAAATAGATAAAATCACGAATGAAAAAGGAGAGATCACAACCAACACCACAGAAATGCAAACAATTATCAGAGAATACTATGAAAAATTATATGCCAACATACTGGATAACCTGGAAGAAACAGACAAATTCCTAGACACCCATACACTAACAAAACTCAAATGGGAAGAAATAGAAAAGTTGAACAGACCCATAACCAGCAGAGAAATTGAATCAGTTATCAAAAATCTCCCAACAAATAAGAGTCCAGAGACAGAAGGCTTCCCAGGGGACTTCTACTAGACAATTAAAGAAGAGTAAATACCTATCCTTCTCAAGCTGTTTGAAAAATAGAAACCGAAGGGAAGCTTCTGGACTCATTCTCTGCTGATTCTATGAATCTGCATTCTCTTGATTCCCAACCCAGACTGAGACCCCACTAAAATGGAGAATTACAAGCCAATATCCCTGATGAACATGGATGCAAAAATTCTCAATAAGATACTAGCAAGTCAAATTCAACAATATATTAAAAGAATTATTTACCATGATCAAGTGGTATTCATTCCTGGGCTCCAGGGCTGGTTCAATATTCACATATCAATCAATGTGATACATCACATTAATAGAAGAAAGGATAAGAACCATATGATCCTGTCAATAGATGCAGAAAAAGCATTTGACAAAATACAATATTGTTTCTTAATAAAAACCCTCAAGAAAGTCAGGATAGAAGGAACATATCTTAGTATCATAAAAGCCATATATGAAAAGCCCACAGCTAATATCATACTCAATAGGGGAAAACTAAGAGCTTTACCCCTGAGAACAGGAATACAACAGGGATGTCCACTGTCGCCACTGTTGTTTAACATAGGGTTGGAAGTCCTAGCATCAGCAATCAGACAACAGAATGAAATAAAAGGCATCCAAGTTGGCAAAGAAGTCAAACTTTCACTTTTCGCAGATGACATGAGAGTCTACATGGAAACCCAAAAGATTCCACCAGAAAGCTGCTAGAAGTGATACATGAACTCAGCAAAGTTGCAGGATACGAAATCAATGTAGAGAAATTGTTTGCATTCCCATACACCAATAATGAAGCAACAGAAAGAGAAATCAAGAGATCGATCTCATTTACAATTGCACCAAGAACCATAAATACCTAGGAATAAACCTAACCAAAGAAGTAGAAGATCTGATGCTGAAAACAATAGAAAACTTATTAAAGAAATTGAAAAAGACACAAAGAAATGGAAAAAACACTCCATGCTCGTGGATTGGAAGAACAAATATTGTTAAATGTCAATACTACCCAAGCAATATACACATTCAATGCAATCCCAATCAAAATTGCAACCACATTCTCCTCAAAGTTAGAACAAACAATCCTATAATTTGTATGGAACCACAATGACCCCCGTATAGCCAAAGTAATGTTGAAAAGAAGACCAAAGTGGGAGGCATCCCAATCCCAGACTTTAGTCTTTACTACAAAGCTGTAATCATCAAGACAGTATGGTATTGGCACAAAAGCAGACACATAGACCAATGGTATAGAATAGAGAACCCAGAATCGGACCCACAAATGTGTGGCCAACTAATCTTTGAAAAGCAGGAAAAAGTATCCAATGGAAAAAAGATAGTCTCTTTAGCAAATGGTGCTGGACAGCAACATGCAGAATGAAATTGAATCACTTTCTTATACCATACACAAAAAATAAACTCAAAATGGATGAAAGACCTAAATGTAGGACAGAAAGCCATCAAAACCTAGAGGAGAAAACAGGCAACAATTTCTTTGACCTCAGCCACAGCAATTTCTTGCTCGACAAGTCTCCAAAGGCAAGGGAAATAAAAGCAAAAATGAACTATTGGGACCTCATCAAGATAAAAAGCTTCTGCACAATGAAGGAAACAATCAACAAAACTAAAAGGCAACCAATGTAATGGGAGAAGATATTTGCAAATGACATATTTGATAGAGGGTTAGTATCCAAAATCTATAAAGAACTTACTAAACTCAATACCCAAAAAACAAATAGTCCAGTGAAGAAATGGGCAGAAGACACGAATAGACAATTTTCCAAGGAAGACATCCAGATGGCCAACAGACACATGAAAAGATGCTCATCACCACTCATCATTAAGGAAATACAAATCAAAACCACATTGAGATACTACCCCACACTGGTCAGAGTGACTAAAATTAACAACTCAGGAAACAACAGATGTTGGCGAGGATGTGGAGAAACAGGAACCCTCTTGCACTGTTGGTGGGAATGCAAACTACGGCAGCCACTCTGGAAAATAGTGTGGAGGTTCTTCAAAAAATTAAAAATAAAACTACCCTATGACCCAGCAATAGCACTACAAAGAATTTATCCAAAGGATACAGGAATGCTGATCCATAGAGGCACTTGTATCCCAATGCTTATAGCAGTGCTTTCAACCATAGCCAAATGTCCGTCAATTGACGAATGGATAGAGAAGATGTGGTTTATATATACAATGCAATACTACTTGGCAATGAAAAAGAATGAAATTCTGCCATTTGCAACAAAGTAGATGGAACTGGAGGGTATTACACTAAGTGAAATAAGTCAATCAGAGAAAGATATCATATGTTTTCACTCATATGTGGAATTTAAGAAACTTAACAGAAGACCATGGGGGAAGAGAAGGGGAAAAATAGTTTCAAACTGAGAGGGAAGCAAACCATAAGAGACTCTTAAATACAGAGAACAAACTGAGAGTTGATGAGGTGGGGGGGGTGAAATGGGTGATGGGAATTAAGGAGGGCCCTTGTCAGGATGAGCACTGGGTGTTGTATGTAAGCGATGACCCACGGGAATCTACACTGAAACCAAGAGCACACTGTATACACTGCATGTCACCTATCTTGACAATAAATTATATTAAAAAATAACAGATAAAAGGGTAAATATAAAAGCTTAGGACAATATCTTATGAATACTCAAAGAATAGTTTTCTACATGAAAAAGCAAGCAGCCACCTGAGGCAGCCACCTGAATCAAAGTACACATGGGCTTTAAGAAGAAAATTTACTACTCACTTCCAAAGAAATGCCTGTTGTTTTCCTTTTGATTTTATGCACCAAATGTACAACCTGAGGTTTTTGAGTTTAAAACTACACACATATGCATGCAATCACACACAGCTATACAAATTGTTTTAGAAGGCCAAGATCATGCAAACTATTCTTTGAGTATTCATAGGTTGTTGTTCATAATTTTTTTTAAAAAAGCACCTTTGGAAATTTTTCTATTCATAGTGACCCCACTAATACCGTTTTTTACCACTAATATTGGTTTTTCCTATAGTGGAAGAATGGCAAGTAACCAAACTCAGAAATGTTACGATGGGTGACTGTTGGTCTTAGGCATTAAATAGAACTTTGTTTAGTAAATAAACTGTCTCCAGGTGGAAAGATCCCATGCAGAACCCAGAGAACCTTTGTGCAAGAGAAACCGTCAAATAGCCTATCATGATCCATTCTTCCTTTGTCCTCATGCTTGGTCTTCCAGCTTCACTCCATCTCCTGGCCTCCCTTGCATGTGGCCATGTGACTAAGTTTAGGTTAATGGGGTGTGAGTAGAAATGATGGGTGCAACTTGTCATCTCCTTCCAGATGCTTCACCTGGGTTTGAACACACTTTCTGCTGGCTGGCAATGGTGATGCCATGAGCAACTTTGGAAGCACCTGTTACAACCACATTTCCCAGGTGTGATAGAATGATTATTTGTGTCCCCCTCTCCAGCTTCTTATGTTGAAGCCCAATCCCCAATATAATAGTATTTGAAGGCGGAGATTTGGGGAGGCAAACAGGTCATGAAGGTGGAGCCCTCATGAATGGGATTAATGTCGTCATAAAAGAGACGCCAGAAAGCTCGTTCATCCCCTTCTGCCTTATGAGGACACGGGGAGAAGATAGCCAACTGTGAACTAGGAAGCCAGCCCTCACCAGACAGAAAATCTGTCAGTGCTCTGATCTTGGACTTCCCAGACTCCAGAACTGTGAGAAATAAATGTGTTTATAAGCAAAAAAAAAAAAAAAAGTTGTAAATAAATGCTATCATCAATTAACTTTAACCTCTCTAAAACTCCTATTAATTAAATTTAGCAGATAATATCTAGGATGATATTTAGTATTTGATTTGCTCCTTTTGAAATATGAAATACTAGCCTCCAAGGAATTAATAGGCTAACTAAGAAAATTAATTTTTTTATAAGATTTGTTTATTTGTAAATTTAACCTCTATAAAAATAGAGAGTGGAAAATTTTTAGATTATCATCTTCACCTGTGATCAGCCTCCTAAATTTACACAGTTTGTTGTGCAGATGTTATCACTTTCAATTATATCATAATGTAAAAAGTAGTAAAGTTGGCTTTTGGCTACAAATAGAGAATTTTTCTCTGTATATAAATTTTAAAATGTAAATAGGCTAGAACAATTGCTGTATATTGACTCAATAACTGAATAGTCTGTATACTGGGTCAGCTTTATGTTGATCCAGATTTGACAATATCACAAAAAGACTTCTTCTATACCTTATTATCTTCTAATGTATGTTCTATATTCTAAAGTTGGCTTTCCTTATGGTGGTAAAATGGCTGACAGCAGCCTTTCATGGTATGCCTTACCATGTAGCTTTTATAGAATATCAATGAAGATTCTTTCCAGGAGCCACAGTAAATTTACCTTCATGAGTCATTAAAAAAAAAAAATATATATATATATATATATATATATATATGCTTATTGCGCACCTGTTAATCACTCTGGGTAAGGGATGAGTTACTTTAGAGAAGAAGAAAATCAGGCTTCTCAAGAAATTTCAGGGAATGATAGTGCCAATTTATGAAAAACACCTAGGATTCTTGGAGGAAGGATGGTTATCCAAACTAAAATTATGGAATTGTTTGTTAACAAATGGGATAGAAGAAAGTAACTGAGCCCTAACTGGCAAGTGTGGCATATTTATACATGTATACAATAACTATTTAATGCTTATCTACGTTGCAGAAAAAAAAAAAAAAAGAGAATACAAACTAGACCAAGGAAAATTTTTTCTATTTTCCAATTTTCAAAGAAATCTCAAAAAAGATTATGGTTTATCTCCAAACTCACACACGAATTTCTTATTGACAGTAACCAAATGGTGGAAAGACAATGAAAAGAACGTATCTTAGAAAAACATTTCAAGTGTTGAGACAATATAGCTAAGCTCTACTCAACATACATCATTTTTATCAAAATTACATGAAAACTAAAATTCCAGTCCTTTAAATGAGTTGTTTATTAAAAAAAGTTTTTTTAATGTGTATTTATTTTGGAGAGAGAGAGAGAGAGAGAGACAGAGCACAAGCAGGGGAGGGGCAGAGAGAGAGGGAGGCACAAAATCTGAAGCAGGCTCCAGGCTCCCAGTCGTTAACACAGGGCCTGACGTGGGGCTCAAACTCCTAAACCATGAGATCATGATCTGAGCTGAAATCACACACTTAACCGACTGAGCCACCCAGGCACCCTAAGTTTATTTTTAAGGTATTGATATGATGGGAAAATTTTCTAAATTGAAAAAGAGTTGATAGAATTTCAATTGGCACCAAACATATTATTAGTGTACATTGTCAATTTTGCTTTTTACTTCTGTGATATTGGCTTCAAAAAATAAAAGTCTATAAACAAAGTAAATCTTTCATTGGTTTGCTTAACTTCTTCAGCATAGTTTTGCATGTGTATAACAGGAAATTCTACAATTCTAAATATAAACTGATCTTTTTTGAGAGGAAAAATGTACTTGGTATTTAAAATAATTTAGTCTGTTATGCTCACATATTTAAGTATTTATTTTAAATGTCACTATGAAATGTTAATTTTGATATTTTCCTTATTATATTTAATCTCTTGGCATATATATATATACACACACACATATATTTGTACTAGAAGATGAACAGTTCACAAATAAGATCAACATACTTCAATTTAAAACTTATCATCAGGGGCGCCTGGGCGTCTGACTTCAGCTCAGGTCATGATCTTGCAGTTTGAGGTTTTGAGCCCCACATCAGTCTCTATGCTGATAGCTCAGAGCCTGGAGCCTGCTTCGGATTCTGTGTCTCCCCCTCGCTGTCCCTCCCATGCTCATGCTCTGTCTCTCTCTGTCTCTCAATAATAGATAAATGTTAATTTTTTTTAAAGAAACTTATCATCAGTAGTAACTACCAAGTTGGGATTCTTTACAACCCAAAATGAAGATACTTGGTATTACATAGTAATCTAAGGACTGTGCTTGTAATGATGTTCCTGTACTTCAAACTTCTAAAAATTTTATTTGCAAAACATTATGACCTGTGTTTTGCAGCAAATGAAAATAAAATAAAGAAGGATTAAGTGTTTTATACCAAGCCTCACATCCAGTGGCAAATATGTAGTTGAAACTCAAAGGAGGGGCGCCTGGGTGGCGCAGTCGGTTAAGCGTCCGACTTCAGCCAGGTCACGATCTCGCGGTCCGTGAGTTGGAGCCTTGCGTCGGGCTCTGGGCTGATGGCTCAAAGCCTGGAGCCTGTTTCCGATTCTGTGTCTCCCTCTCTCTCTGCCCCTCCCCCGTTCATGCTCTGTCTCTCTCTGTCCCAAAAATAAATAAACGTTGAAAAAAAAAAAGAAACTCAAAGGAAAGATTTACTCAAATTTCATAGCAGAACTTTTTGTTATATAACCATGTCATGGGCACAGTATTATGAACTTTAATTTCCCTTTCCTCAGTGAAGGTTTCTAGGTCCACGTCTTGGATTCTAAAATCAGAGAAGCTAATTCAGATGTGTGATGACGTTAAGAGTTGCAGAATACTGGGTATCTCTTCTTCATTAAGCTAATATTTTAACAAGAACATTTTCAAGGTAATTTTCTCACTTTATCCAACAGGATAAAGTGTGTTTCTTTATCCAACAGGAGGACTCTCATGGATGGGGTTTGGGGACAGATAGAAAGAATGACAACATTTCCACAGAATAGTAAGAGACCTAACTTTCATAAGGTCTAATTGACGATGTTCCATTAAAATGTTCCCAGTGGCTGTATATTTTGTTTGTATCCATATAAATCTTGCTCTGACTAAACACTATGACTATGTAGGCATTAATCTGATTTTAAATGCTTTTTGTAAAGTGCTAGAATTATTAGTTAAAAGTTAAAGTTAATTCAGTAGTGGGGCACCTGTGTGGCTCAGTCTGTTAAACGTCTGACTCTTGGTTTCATCACAGGTCATGATCTCCTTGTTTCTGGGTTCAAGCCCCACATGGGACTCTGCGCTGACAGTGTGGAGCCTGCTTGGGATTCTGTCTCCTCTTTCTGCCCCTCCTCTGCTCTCTCTCTCTCTCTCTCTCTCAAAAATAAATAAATAAATAAACTTAAAAAAATGTTAACTCAGTAGTGGGGGGAAACTAGCTCAGTAGATTCTGGTTTCCTCCCAGTAGCTATAATATGTGATATATATCTGCATATATAAGTATATATCTATCTCTCTATATATAGATTGTATGCATATAAGTATATATACAGACTTTATATAAATATCTATCTATATATGGATATATAGATTGTATGTATATAAGTATATATATAGACTGTATGCATGTAAGTGTGTGTATATATATATATGGACTGTATTCATGTAAGTATATATATATATATATACATATATATATACAGACTGTATATGTATGTATATATCTATGTATATATAGATATATAGCCTGTATGCATATAAGTGTATACATATATATATAGTGTGTATTTAAGTATAGATATATAGACTGTATGTACATAAGACTATATATATACATATATATATACACATACACACATAAACACAAAGAATATACATACATATATACATATGAAATACATATATCACATATATACACATATGTGTGCATATATATTATATATGCATACATGTATTACACTACACTATATATACTATGTATTATAAAACATGAGTACTATTAATATTTTAATATTATATGTGAGGAAATTCAGGGTTCAAAAAGTCATTATCTTTATCAAAGTATATATGTGTGTGTATATATATATTTATACATACATATAAATTGAGTTTGACTCCACATGACTCTGAATTCATATTCCCTGGAGTCTACCAATTAAATTCTATATTTTCACTTTAGTTACTTACCTGTAAAACATCTCGGTCTCATTACGAAGACTTCTGGAATACTCTAATTTCCTCAGCAATAAAATTATAATTCCCAAATGGGTTGCATCACAAATGACTCATTGCTTTATATTGAGGTATCTCTATCCTCCTGGAAAAATGCATTGGATCCAGCACCAGACTGCCAGGAACTGAGCCCTGCTCTGGCAGCTTGTAGCTGTACAATTTAGGGCAAAAGAATTAATATCTCTGTGGCTCAGTATCCTCATCATAAAAATGAAAATTGTACAGCATACTAACTCCATAAAATTGTTGCTTAGGATTAAATTATATAAAGCACTTGGAATAATGCCATAGTTATTAATATTATTGCTTCTATGTCAGAGTAAATTTTCATGCTTTTTTCTTCTCTATCTTCAGAAAGTATGTTTTAGAAGACCTTGGTCCCTGTGGTTGATATTCATTTAGCCTGTCACTGTGTATAAAGAAGCAATTGAGTTAAATTTTGACTAAGCTTATCCTCTTTTTAGTTTAATGTATTTCAATGATACTTGGCCCATGTGTATAAATAAAAGACATGTAAAACTAACACTGAGTACCTTAACAATTCATAGGATCCTGAATTGATGAGATTAATAAAGACATTTGAGAAAAAAATCTTACAAGATAGTTACCATTTGGAAAAATATTTTTATTTAAATAACAATAGCTTAGATACCTATTTTTGATAATTATTATGCTATTTCCTAACCAAGAGAAGGTTATTCTGGTAGTAATGCTAATCTTAGCATAGCCTTTAAACATTTATTTCATGATGACTCTTTATACTATGATTATAGCTATAATAATTAATAGCTTATTTTATTGTTTATTTCTAGGATCACAATGAGCTTTGTCAACATAAAAGTGGGGATGTAACTGATATTTAATAGCTCAAAGCTTTATGCTAAGCATATTGCAAATAAAAACTTTCATTTGTCCTTTATATTTCCCCTGCTGGAGAACAAACTACAGTTTGTATCCATCAAATAAGAATGAAATTCAACACCTTACCTTTCAATAATATTTATTCATGGATTCCACTCTCCCCTCAATAATACAGACTCCAGAGATTTAGGTACGTGCCATATTTTCTTAAGTTGACATATGTCCAAGGTGTATTAGGATATTAAGACACCAAATAGATTCAATAAAGTATAGATAGTGCATCCATATTTTGTTCCGTCTTTGTTTTGCCAATTTCAGAGAAAGAGAAAGAGGGAAGACAAACGAAAACACGTCTACTAAACAAATATGGCTTTGTTCCAGCACAGCGCAAGTATAACTTTACCTACAAAATGATTTTAAAATGCACTTGACAAGAGGGTTTATTATGTCGTTAATGTGCTTCCAGGCCTGTTTTATTTTTGCAGTTGGCAATTGCCATAGCAACTTTAGAAGTTCAGAACTTCCTGGTGCTTCCTTTCTGTACAGAGGTAAATATAATCTGTCTCCAAAATCTGTACATGAGTCAAGAGTAAATTTAAGGATATATGACAGGGCCAGAGTAGAACAGCACTTGCAACGAGGGATTAATTATAGGAAAAGTGAAGAAATATCAAATGGAAGTGTGAAGAAGCTCCCTTTCTTCTTCTTCTTCTTCTTCTTCTTCTTCTTCTTCTTCTTTTAATTAAGGAATGAAAATATCTGAAAATCTAAGTAGGAATGATGCTGAGTCTAGAGAAAGAAAAGATTGAGTTCGAAGTGATCAAAAAATTGAGATGGTAAAAATCATTGTTCAAGTTTCTGTATCACTTAACTCTGTTCATCAGGATGGACAATATGGATGAAATTATAATTTGGGGAGAATCATTTCTACCTTGTTCACTTTTTTTTTTGCAGAGTTCTTTCTTGTATGTACTGAGTAATGAATGGCAAAGTGAAAAAAGGGTGAAATGAATACATAAGGGAATGAAAGAACGACCAAAACAGCAATATTCACCTTACCTGGTTCCTCTGCTGGCACTAGTAAACTACTCATAATGTTCTAACGCATGGTTTCCTAAGGAAAAACTCTATAAAGGCCTCGATCACCAGGTGGTGTAAAATAAATTTTGAAATGATTCAAGGTTTTTCTGAAACTTTTCCAGAAACCTTTTGCAGGTGTTTTTAATAGAGAAAATGTGCCCATCTGTGAATGTTTACACACAAAAACTCTATCAACACATCCATAGATTCAAAACAGCCTGACATTCAGCAAGCTCCTATTATGTGCATAAGCATATGTGATTAATTTTATTTACAGTAGTTTATTACTGTGTGTATTTATTCATGAATGAAACAATGGGGAAGATATGGACGCAGCTGTCTGTGATTTAGCATTCAAGTTATTTGGACCAAGCGACTAAGCTATTATGTACTTCTTGAAAAAGGATTTTGAGAAAGTTATCGACCACCTAAAGCTCTCAATGCTGTTGCTGATTGCCTTTTGTACGGAGTTTTTCATTCATGAGAAGCCTTCCTGCGTGCTGTGCTACGTGCAGCCATTTCTTTACTAAAGTACTGTAGAAATGAATCTGTAGTTCATATTTAATGTATAAAGGAGGAGGAAGTACACAGTAAACCTTCATAAGATAGTGCATTTGCATGGTACTCACCTGTAACTTCATGTTACAAAACCACTGAAGCAGATTTTAATGCATCCCAGCACTGAGCCTATCAATTAAAATACTGTCTAGGATGGGAGCAGGGCATCAGTCTTTATTTATTTTCATGTCTCCACAAATAATTCCTACATGAGGTCAGAGTTGACAAGTCCTCCTATATATAAAAAAAGTATAAGCTAGTTTGAAAGACATAGAACGCACATTAAATACAAACATGAATTTTAAGAAAAGTAAATGAGAACAATTCAAATTTGGTATAAAACTTAGGAAAGAACAACAATACTAAAGGAAGGTAACAAATTTGACACACTTTAATTAAAATGTAGGTTATAAGAAGAAGAAAATTTTTCCCTAATGAGTATGAAATGAACACGTTTGAAATCCACAGCAGTTCAATATCAATGGAAGAGTTATTTTAAAGAAGACAGAAAGAATGAAAAAACAAAACAAAAACAAAACCTGTATGGTATTTATAAGTTATATTGCAAATCTAGTTGATAATGATGAGGAAAATTACACTCAGTACTTCTGACAACTCTTGTAAGGCTCTTGACCTACCTATAAATCTATAGCTCCACTTAAAATACCCTTATCTTCTAGCCAAGCCTATCCCTTCTCCCTGAACTGTTTAATGGATTGTGTTCAGCAGTGTAATTCCCTCGACTTCCACATGGTGGCACGGATTTCCTCCTTTTCTACTTAACTCCCTGTGGTAACATAATAGCAAGACTTCCCCAAATTAATGGAAATATTCTCAAATTTTGTTATCTCTGACTGTGTTCTTTAGAAATCACACCTGTTCTTCACAAGCATACAGACTTTTGTTACTCAAAGTGTAGTCGAGGGACTAAGAAGCAATGGCATCACTTAGAAACTTGGAACTTCAGTATCATGAGTCAAACCCATGATTTACTGAATCAGAATCATTAAATAAGGTTTAAGACCATTTTTATGCAAATTCAAATTAGTAGGCATTTATATAGAACATTTGTGTTGAGTCTTGCTGTAAAACCAAATTCACTTTTATATTAAACCATTAAATATTAAATCATTAAACAATTAGACTCTGTGATGTACTCTTCTCAAAAGGTACCCCATTCTGCTATTCATTCATGTTTCAGACACCACTGCTCCTACTTGATTGCTCTCCAAACCTAAAGTTTTGTGTTAAAATCTCAGAGATCTTAGTGCCAATCTCTTGCATCTGCCTGTCATCATAAGTGCCTGCCACAGTAGAGAGAGTAGAAAGAAAGACCTAATCACAAGGATTCACCTAATCACCTAACACACATTACAAGATTGCCCTTATAGGCCTTATTTAAATGTTATAAAAAGTAAATACCCACAAGTCTAAAAGAAAAGGTGACTAAAAAAATAAAATAAAATAAAATAAAATAAAATAAAAAAATAATAAATAAATAAATAATAAATAACTCTAAGCCCACCATGCTTCAATTTCCTGTTTTAATCTATTACTTACCACTCCTCCACCATCATTTTTGGTATTTTATTCTCATTATGCTTTGTGCTTCTTTTACCTAACATTCTTCCTTTCTCTCCCCAAATCATGGACTTCCCTCTTTTGACTTTATGCCACATAATTATAAAACTCTTCTTTACTGTCAATTCCTTTCTGTTCTTTTCAAGTACAAACTGTACTTGTACTTTCTATCCACTGCAACATTCTCAAGATGAGGAGGGTTATTTCCCAGTATTTCACATACATCAGGGTCAGGAGATGGTTTCCTCTTTCTCCTCACTGAAAATAACAGATCACTATTAGTCTGTCTTCTTGAAATAAACACTACTTGCTTAAGAGAGATGCAATTTTGTTTGCATCACTAGGTTTCCTTACTATTACCTGCCTTCAGTGAAATGTTTGGAACTTTACCTAATCTTTCTCTCCAATCTTATGGCCTACTGTCATTTCAAATAACTTAAATAACAGCATAGACAATCTATCCAACATCAAAGCCACTTAATTTTTTGTATTGCTGAATGCCAAGAACCTTCTCCAGCGGAGCTCCCTACAAACTCCCTTGTTTACATATGAATTTGGATACCCACTTTTGAACTTGATACCTTCACTCTCAAACTTAATGTTTTATCTTTTTAAGTTTCTTACCCACTAGCAAAACAACTACTCTTTGACTTCAACAATACCTTAATACAACTCATACAACTAACTTGGGTATATTCACCACTTTTTCCTCTTCTCACTCTCCTTTTCCAGCCAAATTGCAAGTGCCAACTTTTAAACACTCTCTGTCACTGACATCTGGTTTGTCTGAGATTCAGGAGAAACTTAGAGATTATTTCCATATTAGGTGAAGTCGCAGAACTTTGTGGAAAAAGAAAAGGTATTGAAACTCTCTCTTGAGTTAGCTTCTGTAATTAAGTCACTCAACATGACTTACAAGACTACTATGTACTTGTTGCTGTTCTAGGCAGTATACAAAGTTTTATACACAGGTCTGTCTGAACACGTTGGAAAACTGCATTTTCTGGGTCATGGTATATATAAATGCAGCCTTTAGAATCAAGTACATCAGGAAAAAATAGGTAAGTTCATAGACAGAAGAGATCAGTACTTATTACTACCACCTGAACTTCTGTTTTCCCAACCTGGTCCCAGGGCAGCTTGTTTCCACGTAGGAGACATGCTTCTTGAGGGTAAAAGTGATTGTAAAATCTTGACTACACTTTGTTGTAATGAATTGTTACTAAATCTTCTTTTATTCTGAAGTCAAGGGGAAGAGTTAGTCTCAGTGCATCACTGAACTTGGAAAGACTTGCCAATCACAGCAGCCAACTACCACAGCTATAGGGAGGGTTTAGAATGTTAGTAAGTACTGTCATTCCAAAAGGAATATACACCCAATAGAGAAACCCCCAGCAATTCTATGTAAAATCTGTATTTAAAGTAGGAACATATTTTACATAAATTCAGGACAGATTTGAGCTTAATGAAGATTGGCCCAACTGATATTCTACTTAGACAAAGCTAATTCTTGTTATTGAATTATTGATATGGCCAAGTCTCAGTGAAGAGTAAAACATTATCTCTGATTTATTGCATATTTAACTCAATACATGCTGACTATGTAAAAAATGTATTACCTATAAATTTCAATTTGCCATTTGCTAATAAACTGAAAGACATTTTTCAATTCAAGAGCGTACCGTTTGCTATGATATGAAAAATATGACATGAATTTTGTAAGTTCTCTTCAGTTATACTGTTAGCATTTATTCACATAAACATGCACATCCACAAAACATACACAAAAGGGCTGGGCCAATTTATTCAAAAGAAACAAAAAGGATAGAGAATCTTTTATTTTTTAGAAGATCTGGCAGAAAATAAACACAGATGAAAATCTACACAATAGCTTCCCGCTGATTAAAACTATTGGTAACACTGTAGTTCTGATGGAGGTTTGGATGTTTTCTTTAAGCTACAACTCAGTCATAGGCTGGTATATTTAAAAGATATTACTTAGCTCCATAAAACTTACATAGAAAAAAGACTACAAAAGATGACTTATGCACAATGCTCACCACTCCCCAGAGTCTTATTTTAGGTCTCTTTTTTCACTTAAATTCTAAAAAAATGTATCTGTCATTACCAATGTATCTACATCATCATGTCTCTCATCAATTTTCTTTGGCTAACAAAATCCCCCTCAAGGGATATATACTGGAATATGTATTTTATGCAATTAGGAATACCATCAATTGCTAAAACTGTGTTTAAAATATAACAGCATAAAAAAATGTAACCTTATATTAAAATTATAGGTGACATGTCTAATTTAGTAAATTTTTTCTTTCAAGTAATATTTTAAGATTTGAGTAACAATTATTATAAAAGAGTTAATTTACATTCCAATATCTAAAATAGAGTTTTATATTAAGGAGAAGTACTGGAATTTTTTTTGTTTCCCCTTTTTATATCTTTAGCAACTTAACCCTAATATAAAAAATCAGTGTAAAAGTAAAATACAAGACAGGTAAGCTACTCAATATGATTGACTTTGTTTTATGAACAGCATGAATTAAATAGCATTAAAAATTGTTCTTGAATATTACTTTGTCAATGAACTAAACACGCCTGATTTACTGTCACAACTTTAAATAGACAATTAATACAAAAATGATATGATAACAATAAGATAAACCTTTGGCAGTATAAGCTCTTTCCTAAAAATGACCATACACTAAAGTTTTCAGTCACTGAATTATTAATTTATCTGGATTGAGAAGCATATCTCTGGACTGATACTTTCATTCACCTTATTAAAATAATACTGACCCATTCTCAAAAAAAAAAAAAAAAGTAGAGAAAAGAAAGATGGAAAGATGGACAGTTCCAAAGGATACACTTGAAAGTTTCATCTTATTGATAATCTCAGCCAGCATCCAAGTACAATTGATCCTTAAGCAACGTAGGAGTTAGAGGTACTGACCAACCTACATGGTCAAAAAACACATATAACTTTTGGCTTTCCTAAAACTTACTAATAGCCTACTGTTGACCTGAAGCCTTACCAATAATATAAATAGTCAATTAATTCATATTTTGAATGTTATATGTATTATATACTGCATTTTAACAGTAAAATAAGCTAGAGAAAAGAAAATATTATGAAAATCATAAAGAAGAGAAAATACATTTACATTCCTATACTGTAAAAAGTTTTCAGGTAAGTGGAACTACACAGTTCAAACCCCTGTTGTTCAAGGGTCAATTGTATATCTCTAAATTGTAAAACTCGAAGAGTTGTTACAGAATCAGAAACTAGTACTTACCTAGATTACCACCAGATTTATACTTCTATATGTTCATCCAAGCACATAGCTGGGAAAAGAGAGAATTTAAAAATATCTTCAAATATGCTCAATTGCCTTTGTGAAAGCTTTAAAAATACTTTTGGAGAAAGAACAATTGGAACAATGCATGCTGGAACAATGCATGCATTACCTAAATCAAAAGCTGAACTTCATGTGACATCAGCTAAGTCGAAGAGAGTACAGATCATCAGTCACTGATGATATAGAATCAATTCAGAAGTCCCCAATAGATGCAATTATATCAGCTGTGGAAAACTGAAGTTTTATACAAGCTTGAGTTTGGAAAATGGAAGCAATGTGGAAGATTAATTGGGGTAAGATGAGAAAGATGGTAAGGGGCTCATTTGTCATCAAGATCATTTTGGCAATCAGGTAGTCAAAGTAAGATACAAAAATGAGAAGCGGGCATTTAGGGTAGTATAAACAGAAATGTGTGACAGAATAATTACATGGGCTAAAGGGAAGCAGAGAGGAAAAGATAACAATACTTTAAAAATTGTAGTATATTAATTTCCTAGGGTTTCCATAATGAAATACCATAAATTGGTAGCTTAAACAACAGAAATTTATTGTCCTCAGAATTACAGAAGCTAGAAATGTCAAATCAAGGTATCAGGAAGGCTGGTTCATCCTAAGGATTGTTTGGAAGAATCTGTTCCATGCCTCTCTCCTAGCTTCTGGTGGTTTGCTAGAAATTTTTTTTATGTTGGTTGGCTTGTAAAAGTATCACCCTGATTTCTGCCTTTCTTTTCACACAGTGTTCTTCCTGCTGTCCAAAATTTTCCCCTCTGATAAAGACACAAGTCAGATTGGATTATAGACCCAACCTGCTTCAGCATGATCTCATATTAATTAATTATATATTCAATGACCTATTTTCAAATGAGTTTTCATTCTGAGGTGTTGAGGCTTAGGACTTTAATATATCTTTTAAAAAATTTTTTTTTGTGGACATAATTCAATTCATAATAAGTGGTTATGAAAGAAACTTCTTTTTCTTAATTTTTTAAAAAATTTTATTCATACTTGAGAGACAGAGACAGAGCCTGAACAGGGGATGGGCAGAGAGAGAGGGAGACACAGAATCCGAAGCAGGCTCCAGGCTCCAAGCTGTCAGCACAGAGCCTGATGCAGGGCTGGAACTCATGAACAGCGAGATCATGACCTGAGCCAAAGTCGGCGCTTAACCGACTGAACCACCCAGGCACCCCTAAAAGAAGCTTCTAAAGTGTAAATGGATGTAAGTATTTTTGTATAAATTTATAAAATGAACAAAGATATGGAATAAACATCCAGATAATCCCAAAGTAGGAAGTTCAGGGAATAGAGGAAGAAAAATGTGATATACTTCTTGTAAAAGTCAGATGCAAATATATGTATTTCTGTGTAATATATCTTTCTGAGTTTGTTAACTCAGTGGAATGTAGTGTTAACATGCACAAATTCTAGAATGTTAGATGATGTGATGGGTACTGGAAAGAAGTTTGTGGATCATTCCAAAAATAAAACAAAAAAAGAGGGCTGTCATAAATAATATATAAGTATATAATGCAGAAATTGTTTAAATCCTTCATTAAAAAGCAGAAGAAATTGAGTTAGATGAAAAAATACTTTTGTTAGTTTAGGAGACATCTAAAAGAACAAGAAGAGTTAAAAATTAATGAATGGAAAATGATACATCAAGCAAATGTGATTATCAAGAAAACAAGTGAATTGATATTAATATTAGAGAAAACAATTAAAGATCTTACAATAACATCAATGGCAATATTTCATAATGATAAAATGTACAATTTAACAAGAATTACTTGTAAAGATACATGCTCATACATCAAAATGCTTAGTATTAAAATATGTAAATTTAAAGGTAAGTAATGACAAATGCAGTATAGTGGAATAAAATAAAATTTAAAAAGTAACCTTGCAGTAGAAAAATATTTAAGTATATAGCATGTTAGAATAATATAATTTTCTGGCTTGCTCAAATAAATCTATTGAATTTTACCAATAATCAGAGAATACATAATATTCCTGCGGGTGCATGTTGCCTTGTGGGGGAAATTTTCAAATAAAGCAAAAGCACTAGCCATCAAAAAGCACTCGTGACAAAAAAGTGCATGAGTCATTTGTTCAGGTTCATGATGTCCAAGAGAATCTGGAGATTCAAGATTTCCAGGCATATCAATCCAGTTGTTATCATCTGGTGTCTTATTCTTTACTAATCGGAACCCTGACCTTGATAGATCAGGCTATTTTCATTGGGAGTTTACCTTTTTTAAACTTGTTACCATTCAGTCCTGAGCCTCATCTCCATCTTTCTCTTGGTATCAACACCTTGGATATTATATTAAAAAAAAAAAATCAGCATTAGGCAGAAAGAGAAAATGCAATCCCATTGAAGGTCTCATCCGCTATACTGAGAGGCTCCGGAAGTGAAATTTATTGCATTTATTATTCCTCTCTATCCAATTTACCTGTCATTTTCTTTTAAACCATTTTATTGTTTTTCTTTTTGTCCACGTAATGATAGTATGTAGTGATTATCATGAAAAACAATTGCTTACCTATGAAACACTTTCATTTTTAATATCTGGAAAATATTCATATATAAGTATATGTATCTCAAACTTATATTTATAATTCTTTTATATTTAATTATTATTTGACAATTATGTGTTATCTTCACAGACTATTATAAAATAAATATATAATGATATATTTTAATGATAATTGTTTTAATGATAATTGAATTCCCATGAAATCCATAATCATTTTGTCAGAGTGCATATTATTTAAAAATATTGTAGTTTTTCAAAAAAATTTGTTTTTAATTTTATTTTAATATAGTCAGATTTTCTTAAGCTAGTGTTTATTTTAACATGTTTTTCATATTTTCCAAGTTCATTCCTAATTTTTGATTTTTAAAAAAAATCCCAGTCTTTAAGCGAAGTAGTCCAAACTATCTTCCTAACTTTTAAAACATCATACTTGTATCCAAATAGAAATACAATCTTCCAAAATTGCTAATTCAAAAATGACTTATTATTTATTTCCTCCCAGAATGCTCTAAAGAAGTCATTCTTTTGAATTAGATTTAACATAAGAAGTTTTTGTTTTAATAATAATTTATTTTTATAAATGTATTTGACCTAATTTTTCAATGCTTTTAAACTTTCTAATGCAATTTTAATTGTTTTTACCTCACATACTCATCATACTCTCTAATATCTATTTCATATTTATATACGAAACACGTATCCTTAAACATTTCTTCCCCCCCCATACTTTGCTTTACCTGTATGATTTTATCTGAAAGTTATTACCTTTCATTTATTTCTATTACCTTTTAAAAAAATGTCTATAGATAAAACACTAGTCTGTTTCATTATCTTATATTTTCTCATCACTCTGTCTTTAGTTACACTAACACTTTTCTTATTCACTTTGCTTTCATGCTATATTACCTTTTTCAAATTTCACATCTTTCAGTAAGTAATTCTGTAGCTTTGTATATGAAAGTACATTTTTTAAAATATGGAAATATATAACCACTTACAGAGAAATCTTTCAAAGGGGAATAAAAAGACATGCATTAGAATATTTATTGTCATATCATATGTATTAGCAAAAAGAGGTTAACCTACCTGCTTGTTGCAGATAATGGTGAGGTAATTTATATCTATGCTTTTGACAGGATATTATCTAGTAGTCAGAAGGAAGGAATGTTCATATAAAAATAAAAGCAGATATTAAAAATAAAATTCTGGATAAAAGTAAACAGTAAAATAATTTGTACCAAAGTATTACTTATAAAAATTTTAAGTACACAGATCAATTTTTTGTGAATATATATGTACATGTGTATGTGTGTACGTATTATCTGAGTGGGGGTGTATAGGTATATTTGCACATGAGCAGAGCTAAAGAACCAAAACAATAGTGTATTCAAAGAAAATACATCAAAAATAAAAGATAGGGTGCTGGTGGTGATTAAGGATTGGGACTATGGGACCCCTGGGTGCTCAGTCAATTAAGTGGCTGACTCTTGATCTCAGGTCAGATCTTGATTTCAGGGTGGTGAGTTGAAGATCTACATTGAGCTTTGCCCTGGGCGTGGAGACTACTTAAAAAAAAAAAAAAAAAAAAAGGATTGATACTATTAGTAAAAATAAAACATTTAAAAAAAATGTTAGGGGCACATGGGTGGCTCAGCAGGTTGAGCATCTGACTCTTGATTGTAGCTCTGGTCATGATTGTAGGGTTGCGTGATCAAGCCCTGCATTGGCTTGATGTTGAGCTTAGAGTGGCTTAAGATTCTCAGTCTCTCTCCTTCTACTCCTCTCCCCTGCTTTCATGCTCTCTCTCTCTCTCTCTCTCAAACAAAAAAGTGATTTTAAAACGTTAGACAATATTAAGCCCAAGTGTTTGTTTAGGTCAATCCTTTACTTTTTTATTTACTAAAATAAATACATAAAAATTCCAAACTACGTTTCATTTTGGCTTCATGCTTTGCTTGGGAACCTTTCTTTAATTGCATGGTGGTTTCTTACAGATATCACAATTCCTTCCCAAACTTTCTCCCTCTTCTTCTTCCCTTATAGGCACTATTCTGAATTCAAAAAAAAAAAAAAATCCCCCAATCTTGTGTTCCTTTTGTCCTTTCCATTGTGAATATTTGCATATGACCCAAAAATTTGCCAAATATTGACACATTCTTGAAAAGTCTGGGTCATTTTTAAGTTAAATCTTGTATTTTATGATGATTATAGATTTGCATGTGGTTCTAAGGAATACCATACCATTTACCCAGTTTTCCCCAATGGTAATGTCTTGCAAAACCACAGTACAGTATCACATCTAGAATACTGACATTGATGCAACTGAGATGTAGAAATTTCCATTACACAAGGATCCCCCCAGGATCCTTTTATAGTCATACCCACTTTCCACCTACACCCTCTTTTTAATCTCTAACAACCATCAATCTAATCTTCATTGCTGTAAATTTTTCATTTCAGGAATGTTTTATAAATGAAATCATACAGAATTGCCTTTTTATTCACTTGGCATGATTCTCTGGAGATTCATCTGAATTATTTTGTATATCAGTATGTCATTCCCCTTCATTTCTGAGTAGTATTCCATGGTAGGGATGTTTAACCACTCACTGACAGAGAAACATTTGGGTTGTTTTCAGCTTTTGGCTATTACCAAAACAAATGAAAAGTCATTTCCCAAGCAAATGAAAAAACTGTGTATAGAAGCTTCTATAAACATTTACGTGCAGATTTTGTGCAAACCTACATCTCCATTTCTCTAGAATAAAGAAATGCCTAGGAGTGCTAGGAATAATTAAAAAAAATTTTTGATGTGATCTCTCCATTCTATTCACCCCCATTTTTAGGTAATTTTATGGTTTCTACACTGCCTGAACAAGTATCTCTTACTCTGCTGTCTCCTCTTACCCATCATTTCTTAAAACATAAAGCTCTTTTTCTATTTTGGAAGAAACACAAGTATGTCCTTAGGCTTCAAAACTAAAACACTTGTCTGGCAGTACTTTTAATTATGTTGTCTCTGTGGCTTATCTGAGGATCTACTGTTTATCCACTAACACTTTTCTCTGTCATGAATGAAAGTTCTTCAGTGGGGAATTATCTTACTCCTTCATAACCAAATTCCATTTGGCAGTAACATTCAATTTTTACACCAAACTCATCTGATACTCTTCTTGAGCTGTTTTAAGGGCATTTCAGCCAGATAATACCTGGCAAATTATTTTTTCTTCACGTGAGCAAATAAAAAGAAATATCTTTCAGTCTCATCATTTAAATTCAATTTTTGAAAAGTCCTCAAATAACCTTCACTTTATTCTGATGTTCTTTTAACCATGATTTAAGTCACAGTATCCTGCAGTCATTCCTATTGTAAATTATCTAAGGATCTCTTCTTGGACAAAAACTCTCAGTGTTTGTAAAGTGGACCCCTACAAAATCTTACCTAGTGCTGGCATCGATGTTTTCCTCCCTGCTGTAAATGAGAAATACAGATTTATTTATTTTGTTTTGCCTCAATCTTCATGTCAAATAAGAGCAAAAAAGAAACTAATATGAATATTTTCCTTTGTTTTTATTAATTCTCCTAGTATCTATTTTTTTAAATTCATTGTTCCAGAATTATTTAACATGTTTAGATCTTCTGTTCTCTCAATCATTCTAATTTGCCTTTGACCACTGTCATTTCTTAACACACTGTTTGAAAGGGATGACTTTGTTTCTTACTCTCAACTTGTTTCTCAAAGATTTTATTCTCATTTTTCACTGCATAGATTTTATCGTGCTGTATGATTATCCTCCTCCTCATTACTTTAACTGCCTAAATGGGGACGCACCAATAGCAACCCACATGTAGCAGGGCTGGTGTTTCCTCAAAATGCACCTGTCACAAATGAAATTGATTTGAGTCCCATAATACTCTTTGGAGATCTCTAGTTGAAATTTTATTACTGTACTTTCCCAATACGAAAATACATGGGAAAATATTTTTATTTAGTACTAAAATATATTAAACTTTTGTTAATTGGTTTTTGATAAAATTATCTCAATAAATTTTCATTAAACTTATAATATAACCAATTTTGTATGAGAAGAAAAAATGGAGATATTTCTTTCTGAATATACCAGATTCAGGTTGTTTAAATTTAGAATCTTTCTTCAATCTGACTTACAAAGATCCATTTCAGTGTTAGGGTTTGATTTTAAAATGGTAGTTGAAAGTTAGGGAGGGAGGCAAACCATAAGAGACTCTTAGAAGCTGAGAACAAACTGAGGGTTGATGGGGGTGGGAGGGAGAGGAGGGTGGGTGATGGGTATTGAGGAGGGCACCTTTTGGGATGAGCACTGGGTGTTGTATGGAAACCAATTGGACAATAAATTTCATATGAAAAAAATAAAATGGTAGTTGAGCAAAAGCAACCCAAAACAGATCATTATTTCAACATAACTTAGAAATTTATACTGCTAAATATAGAGTACTATAATTATTCCAGGTTTTAAAAAGCAATATTAAGGAGCAGATAGAAAAATGTAGGTAAAAGGTTATATAATCTCCTTCTTGAAGAATATCCAAGGTTTATTAGCAAGGTTAAGAAATTTACACAGATTCTCTGGATCCACATAAGAGTGAAAACATATGGTATCTGTCTTTCTCTGCATGACTTATTTCACTTAACTGAAGTCCATGGGGGAGGCGAAGGAAAACAAAAAAAGAGGTTAGAGTGGGAGAGAGCCAAAGCATAAGAGACTCTTAAAAACTGAGAACAAACGGAGGGTTGATGGGGGGTGGGAGGGAGGGGAGGGTGGGTGATGGGTATTGAGGAGGGCACCTTTTGGGATGAGCACTGGGTGTTGTATGGAAACCAATTGGACAATAAATTTCATATTTAAAAAAAATTTACACAGATTAGTTATATGTGTTATTGAACATATACTTCACTTAATGGATATTGTTTGTCAAAATGTACCTATATATCATAGAATTGTCAATGGTATCATTCTTTTGTGAAAATCATCATAGATTGGTAAACAGCAAAACTTCCTTTGAGAAGAAGCCATGCCATTTTCTTGTATTTATTTTTCAATTTCACTTTCAAACTACCCAATTACTAAGGGTAGGGTAAAGATTTAGTGGATTATGTTTGCTTCATTTGAAAATATGGCAATAGTACATGTTAAGCTTTTCTGATGCTTAAGTTTATAAATCATGATTTTCGTTACCCTACCAAAATAAACTATTTATGGAATATGAAGACTGATCTGGAATATCGACTCAAAAATAACACAAGTTATTATTAGTCCTCACTGATCAAGAATGATATTATAGAATTAAATTTAACAATGCTTCTTATATACATCTTGGATATGAAATTTTAGTGACACAAGAAACAGCATAAGCAATAAAAAACTGAGCCCCTGGAATTAGCCAGTCAATATTGTACTTTGGTCTTTTACTTTCTTATAATAACTGACAAGCTTTTTACTGCTTTCCATACTCAGAACAACCTTATTGTCACAACATGTTGACATGCACAGGTGGAAGAGATATGGACCTTGCGTGAAAAAGCAAGGTTCTCCAAGTGACATATGAAGGCAAAACATATTGGCTTTCGTGCACCAGGGTTTTGCAAGAACAAGCAATTAAACATTCTTAGACTGTGCACCTGTGGCAATGCCAGTTCCAAATTCATTAAGCAGGCATCTGTGTTCAGAAGAAGAAGGTCTGTTGATTTTGTATTTGCTAACATGAAAACCAAAGCTAATTTACACATTGCTACAGTAAATTATAAAAGAAAAGATTACCATTTAAAGCAGCTTTAGTTGATAGTGTTTTATTATTGTTGTCATGTTGCTTTTGTTTTTCCATGGTCTATAGAGACCTCTGTAGATTTAAATGATCGATATGTGAGAGGATTTCCATCTCCCAACATAATTTTCAAAGTGTTTTTAGCAACAATAACTAATCATACTGGGATCTTTGAAAATCTGATTGAAGTTATAAAATCTCTTCTCAAAAAGTCCAGGTAAACTCAGTATGTTTCTTATAATTTAACAAGTATTAGTTAAGATAATAAGCATTTTTTAAGTGACAAAAAAAGGCCCAAATAAGGTAGAAGTTTATTTGCCTCCCACACAGTAGTCTAGTTGAAGAAGAGTATGGAATGTGCTTGAGATTCCATCCTCTGGTTCATTACTATAACCTAGGCTGTTGTTGCATATGGTCAAAACACAATCACTACAATGTTTGCATTTCAAATACAAAGAAGAGGGAGAAGATTTAATTCTTTTTTATGGCTGAGTACTATTCTATTGTGTATATATACCTCAGATCTTCTTTATCCATTCATCTTTCAGTGGACACTTAGGCTGCTTCCATATCTCGGCTATTGTAAATAATTAGGCGATAAGCATAGGGGTGCATGTATCTTTCCAAATTGGCACTTTCGTTTCTTTGAATAAAAACCTAGTAGTGGAATTATTGGATCATATAGTATATTTATTTTTAATTTTTTGAGAACCCTAGAGAGTATTAGGCTAAGTGAAATAAGTCAGACTTTGGAAAAAGACAAATTATTTCACTTATATGTGGAATCTAAAAAAAACAAAACATATTAACAAAAAAAGTAACAGAAACAGATTTATAAATACAGAGAACAAACTGATGGTTACCAGGGTGGGCGATGGGTAGACATGGGTGAATTAAGTAAAGAGGATTAAGATGTACAAAAACTTTCAGTTAAAAATAAGTAAGTCATAGGGATGGGAGAAAAAAAGAGTGGGAGTGGGAGAAAACATGGGGCACAAGAAATCATACAAGATATTATACAAAAATTTGTATATTTTTTAATCAGTAGGTGCACACATCATTTTCACTCAAACACAATTGATCATACCTCTGGCACAGTTGCCCCTACCCATTGGAGTAGCAAAGAAATAAATTCAATGACTGAACAACCATTTACACAGCCAAACACAGTGAAAAGGAGCATTATTTTTAAAATTTTTTTTTTCAACGTTTATTTATTTTTGGGACAGAGAGAGATAGAGCATGAACGGGGGAGGGGCAGAGAGAGAGTGGGACACAGAATCGGAAACAGGCTCCAGGCTCCGAGCCATCAGCCCAGAGCCTGACGCGGGGCTCGAACTCACAGACCGCGAGATCGTGACCTGGCTGAAGTCGGACGCTTAACCGACTGCGCCACCCAGGCGCCCCAAAAAAGGAGCATTATTTTTAATAGCTACCTGCCATAATTGTTTTCATTGAACTCTGGTTCTATGGAAAAATTTCAAGGACATAAACATTCTCTGTACACTTGATACTTCTTGCAAATATGTTGAGATATCTGTGAAAAGTTTAATCTGATTCTTAAGGGAGACTCCTGCCTCCCCAGTTTTTAAGAAGATACTCATTCCTCCATCGTACCACTTCCATCCAGTCGTTAATATCAAAAAAAATTGGAAATAATTCTTGTTATTTCTTGCTTGTACCATCCCAATGTCCGGTTCACATATTCTCACAAGTTTTTCCACTAAATATATTCCTAATTTAGTAACTTCCAGGAATTTCCACTGTTATGAATATAGTCAAAATTATCAAATTAAAGATATCTTCTCATGACTGGATTGTCTTATTTTAACTGGTTGCTGGTGTTCTTTTTTGTTACTTTCTCATCCTTTCCAAAGATAAAGCCAAATTTATCTTTTTAACATAGAAAATAGGATTTTATGACCTCAATCTTAAATGTTTAATGACTTTTCACCTTTTTAGGTTATATTTAATGTTTATTAATATGACATGCAAGATCATGCACTCATGGGCATTACATCTCTATTTTTTTTCTTTTTTTTTTCAATATATGAAATTTATTGTCCAATTGGTTTCCATACAACACCCAGTGCTCATCCCAAAAGGTGCCCTCCTCAATACCCATCACCCACCCTCCTCTCCCTCCCACCCCCATCAACCCTCAGTTTGTTCTCAGTTTTTAAGAGTCTCTTATGCTTTGGCTCTCTCCCACTCTAACCTCTTTTTTTTTTCCTATCCCTCCCCCATGGGTTTCCATTAAGTTTCTCAGGATCCACATAGAGTGAAAACATATGGTATCTGCCTTTCTCTGTATGGCTCATTTCACTTAGCATCACACTCTCCAGTTCCATTCACGACATTACATCTCTAATGTAGTTTTATACCAAACTCCTCTGTTCTTCTCCATCCTTCAGGCTCTGCCATCTCTGTTCTTCAAACACATCAACTTACCTCCTAGCTGAGAGCTGTTGAAATGCTTTTGTTTTTAACCTTACATGCTTTCCTCTCACTGCTTTCAAAATAGTTTAATAAAAAGTTCTCTGAAATGTTTCTGTTGGTAATTAGTATATATGTATTCAGACTTTCAAAAAAGACATTATGGATTTTTCTGGTTAAGTTAATTTATGTTTATGTTATTTATCTACTTATTATCTTTCATTTGTACATAACATCTAGATTGCCTAACTAATCAAAATAAAGAAATGACTATTAATTTTCATTACCTAGATTGTAATGGGTTAAGCCCCTCTTGGCTTAATTGATAAATCCTTGCTTCTTCTCCAAACCAAACAGCCATCTCAAATGTTTTTTGAGGATGTATCAAGTAGAGACATCTGCAATGTTAAGTATTAAAAGTAACATCAACTTACTTATGTTATGATCAATAAGGCTGTATAGTTAAAAAATGATAATCTTCTCAATAATTAGTGTTGAATCAATTGGATCCTTTGGAGGGGATACTGGATTCCTAAATCACAACATTCATAAATATCAATTTTAGTTGGATTGTGAACACAAATATAATAGATAAAGCAATAAACTTTCAGAAGCAAACATACAGTAATATCTTTATGCCAGATGGTAAGCAAAGATTTCTCAAAAATAGCACAAAAACACTGACCATATTAGGAAAAATTATAACATTGACTATATTTGTGATTAGATCTTTTGGTCATCAAATGTTCCACAGATGAAAAAACAAAAACAAACAAAAAACAACTCACAGAGAGAGAATGCAGGTATATGACAAAGGACTTATTTCTATAATATACAAAGAATCCTGGAACATTAGTAAGATAAACCTACCCTATTCAGTAGCAAAAAAGGCTGAAAAACCAGGTGTTTCACATTAGAGAGGTTACTTAAATAGCTAACCGATACATAAAAAGATATTTCATTTCATTAGTCATTAGGGAGATACAAATTAAGGCCACAAAAATAGAGAAGTACACACTTGTCACAATGGCTAATAATAATACCAAGTGTTACTGAGAATGTGCAACAATTTCAAGTCTCTGAGGGGACATCATTACCCAATACACTATGATCTAGCATTTCTATCCCTAGTTATATATTCAGCAGAAATGCACACATATTCACTAAAATCAAGTGTTAGAATTTTCATAGCAGGAATATTCAAAATTGACAAAAGCAATGAGAATGAACCAACTATAATAATTCAATACTGTGATACGGATATTACCTACAAATAAAATGTTGAACAAAAGAAACAAGATGAAAAGCATACCACTCAAAAATTCAAAAATCACTCAACCAAAGTCCTAAAATATAACACTAATCTATGATGCTAAATTAGGATAGTGGTTATCCTGGGGGCACAGTAACTATAAAAGATACAAGCTGGTTTCTGGAATTCTGGTGAGGTTGACTTGTCAATCTGGGTGTTCATGACTTGTGTTCAGTTTGTGAAAATTCATCCAGCTGTATGTTTATGGTTTCTGTATTTTTATTTTGATAAAAAATTTACATAGAACATACTACAATATTTTAAAGGTGACAAATAATAAAATGGTGTCATTAGTTGGGTTCTACATATGTTATTTAGATATAGCCATGATATTTTCAAACTGTGACCAAAATAATCTATCTTCCAACTCAAAGAAAGGAATCCAGAAAAATACCTTCGGATTGTAATCCAGATACTGTATAGTCGATACTATTATATTACCAATCTGTTCATGATATCATGTTAATCCATTTTTCCATAGTAGATTCAATTTGTTCTGCCAAGCTACAAAATAAGCTAATCAATGTCAAATAACCAGCAGCCAAATGGGATTATCTTTGATGGGTTTTGCCAAAAAAATAAAAACTATTAAAATTGGGCCAAAAATAATATTGTTACTAAATCAGAAATCCAAATTTTATACCATAGTAGACTGCAAATTAGCTCAGCTTAAGTGAGGTGTGAGAGAGACACAGAGAGCTTTGTTAAATTGACATGAAAAAAGGGTAAATTTAAGAAATCTCATGATTCAAATTAATTGATGTTGATTACTTCAGGAATTGAGCAAGAAAGAAAAGTAGGTAGGAAGGAGAGATGTTAAAAAAGTAAAATTATAAAAATTAAATCCTGGAGTTAGCCATATGCGTAACAAGTCTATAGGGAACAAAGTTCTTAAATGTAAGTAGGAGAATGTGAGAAATGTGCAGATTATTATATACCCTGTGAAAAAACTCAAAATAAACCAAAAACCTGTATCAGAAGTATATGAAGTAATAATACTATAGAACTAAGAACAATTAAACAATTTCTGATAGAAATTGTAAGTCAAGAAAAGAAAGCATATCAGAATGTGGCATATTGCATATGAGGGATAAAGGTAATCAGACAATCACACAAAAATGGAAATCTAGTTGAGATAAAATCATAGATATATCATTTAGTATGCCAAGTAAAATGAAAATATCAGCAAAATGAAATACTTCAAAGAAAACTTTACTAGCAAGACCTAGTTGTCCTATCTGCCAACTATGAACCAGACAAAAGATGGATACATTTGAAATGTCATACTGAGGGGTGCCTGGGTGGCTCAGTCGGTTAAGTTCCCAACTCTTGATTTCAGCTTGGGTCATGATCTTGAGATTCATGGGTTTGAGCCAGGTGCACTGTCAGTGCAGAGCCTGCTTGGGATTCTCGGTCTCCTTCTTATCTCCGTCCTTTCCCCGCTCACGATCTCTCTCTCTCAAAAATAAGTAAATGAATATTAAAAGTAAAATAAAATAAATGTCTTACTGAATAAAAATCCCAGGGGGCACCTGGGTGGCTCAGTTAGTTGACATCCGATTTTAGCTCAGGTCATGATCTCATGGTTCTCGATTTCCAGCCCCGCATGAGGCTCTGCACTGACAAGTCAGATCCTGGAGCCTGTTTAGATTATGTGTGTGTCTCTCTCTCTGGACTCCCCTCTCCCCCTGCTCACACTCTGTGTCTCTCTTCATCAAAGATAAATAAACATTAAAAATTTAAAAAAAATACCAAATGCTTCTCAAAGCCTAATATGTGAATATGTAGCATAATTTTGGTTAAAACTAAGAAATGACAACAAGAATAGTGACAGATACACTTCTTTGCTTGAAGTATAGTTATATCAATATGCAATTTGACTTATTTTTTTTTAACGTTTATTTATTTTTGAGACAGAGAGAGACAGAGCATGAGTGGGGGAGGGTCAGAGAGAGAGGGAGACACAGAATCTGAAACAGGCTCCAGGCTCTGAGCTGTCAGCACAGAGTCCGACGCCGGGCTTGAACTCACGGACCGCGAGATCATGACCTGAGCTGAAGTGGGACACTTAACCGACTGAGCCACCCAGGCACCCCATAATTTGACTTATTAATTCATTAATTAATGAAAAGATTGTGCTTAAATTCTATAGAGCTACTGATTAATAAACATTTCTATTTTTATGTGAAATTTTCATATGCCATCTTAGAAGATATTTTCATTGAATTTAAGGTGATATTCTGTATATTAAAGATTTTATTGTATTCAAATTAAACAAAATAAAATGACAATTCAGGGGAAAAGTGGATTTTATTATATTAGATAGATCTGGGGAGTAGATACTTTTGTTTCTGGAATCAGAAACACTAACTACCAACCCAAAGCATATTTTCATTGCAAGTATGCTAAACAGATGTTGAATATATTAATGAGTGTATTAGTAAAGGACCTTCATAAACATAGTAAAATTTCCATTTGAATATATTTTTAACAGAATATATTACATTAGTCTTTTACTAGATATATCAATTAGAAAAATAATTGTAATGTAATATAATATACATTACTTCATTGTAAAAATACATGCACATGTGCACGTACCCACATGAACAAATTGTGCATAATAAGTGGGAGGGAAAAGAGAACCTATGCTGAAAAATACAGTTCTATAAGAATAAATATTTTCTTTCACTTTTGCTTTTTTGTATATATGTAATTTTTAGGTAAGTTAAATGCAGATGTTTAATACTTTTAGTAAATATTAAAATAAGCTTATTTTATTCACTTTTTAAATAAAGGGGGTGTGGGGAGAGCAAGAAGAGAGAGATGAACAGATTCATAGAGAATCAAAAAAATATGCATCAATATAAAACAAACAGACTATAATGAGAGTTCCAAAGCACTGAACTGTAGGACAATTTATTGTCCTGCACATATTTTGCATAATATGTTCATCATGACTGTACGTGTAGTATAAATTAACAATTTCCAACATGTTTATGGTTAAGTAAATGAGAGTTATGGCCAAAAGTTAATACCTGTTTTATGTGATTTTTAAAGTTCATTCAACACCTTAACACTTCTACATTTTTAGCCATTTTAAAATAAAATGCCTAAACTTTCCTCAGGCAACGTATCACTTTAAAGCTGTACGTTAATCACAACTGCTTTGAAATTATACCCTATCCCAAAATTCATTAAACTTCAGCAACTTTTTATCTCCAAGAAAAGCTTGCAGAAACAATTTCCAACACTATTTCTCCTAACTCAGATTGTTCTCTGAGTAGACCATGTTAATGGTAAGCGAAGGTTTATCAAACATATTGAGGGGTTTGGGTACACAATTTGCAAGTAGGAGCCAAAGGTAATCAATTTTTTCTATATAATAGTGAGATAGGAACAAGAAGCTGGGGTATGAGGATCAAAATTTATGAATACAGTCATATACACACAAATGTGTTTATATACATATATATACATACATATAAATGTGTGTGTTTGTGTGTGTGTGTGTGTGTGTGTGTGTGTGTATTTGTAACAATATTATTTTTGGCCCCAATTTAACAGGTTTTATTTTTTACATCTATCTATCTATCTATCTATACACACAGATATGAAAGACAGATTTTAAGAAACTGATTCACATGACTGTGGAGGCTTAGTGATCACTGTGCACAATCTGATTGGGGGGGTTCAGTAGACTGGAGACTCAAGTAAGAGTTGAAGCTTAAATCCAAGGGCAATCTGCTTGCAGAATTCCTTTTTTTCTCTCCAGGGAAGTCAGTCTTTCTTCTGTTAAGGCTCTCAACTGTTTGGATGAGGGCCAGCCATATTATGGAGGGAAACGTGCTTTACTCAAAGTCTACAGATTTAAATGTGAATTTCACACCAAAAATTTTTTCACAGAAGTATCCAGAATAGTGTTTGACCAACTATCTGGGGACCATGGCCTAGCAAAATTGCACATAAAATTAACCATTATGCTGATGGAGAGCTAACAGTCAGTGAGTCCAAGCACTGAAAGACAAGGGGTTAGAGAATGATACAGCCTATTGGCTAAGCAGCCCACAAAGAGTTTTAGAGAGATTAGACATATATCTAATCTAAGTCTTTTGGTTTTTAAGGATTTTCCTGAATACGTTCCTCTACTTCTTCAATGTAATCATGAGAATTAGTCACTTTATTCACTCATGTATTTGAGTGAATGGTGAAGAATCCAATCAGGGAGCACTATTATGTCAGTCATGGTAAAATGTGTGATGCTACAGTTGTCCACTAAAATTCCCCATGGTAATAAGTTGTAGCTGGAGTTGGCTGCCCATCTAGAATATATATCCTAGATTCTCACTGATAGATGTGGCCATGCATTTAGGTACTTAGGTACTTACCACAGTATGTAAACCAGTTGCAACTACCAGCTTTAAGAGAATGCGTGTAGGTGCCTATGTGGCTCAGTTGGTTAAGCGTCTGACTCTTGATTTTGGTTCAGGTCATAATCTCACAGTCATGAGATCAAGCCCCATGTTGGGCTCTGCACTGACAGCACAGAGCCTGCCTTGGATTCCCTCTTTCTCTGCCCCTCCCCTACTTGCTGGTGCTCTATCTCAAAATAAATAAACAAACTTAAAAAAAGAGAGAGAGGGGCGCCTGGGTGGCGCAGTTGGTTAAGCATCCGACTTCAGCCAGGTCACGATCTCGCGGTCCGTGAGTTCGAGCCCCGCGTCGGGCTCTGGGCTGATGGCTCAGAGCCTGGAGCCTGTTTCCGTTTCTGTGTCTCCCTCTCTCTCTGCCCCTCCCCCGTTCATGCTCTGTCTCTCTCTGTCCCAAAAATAAATAAAACTTGAAAAAAAAAATTTAAAAAAAAAAAAAAAAAAAAGAGAGAGAGAAGATGTATTTTACTTTGTGCTGTCTTTCTCCTTCATAATAGTAATCGGGTGCATGTGAGTCAGGTTCAACCACACAAATGACACCAATGCCTTCAAATTTTTGGTTTCATTCACGCTTAAAAATCAGTGAGAGCATTAAGAGCTTGTATTTATGTGGGTCATATATATCAACATTTGCATTTTTAGAAATCAAAACTGAGAAACTTTTAAATTATGGATATATTCATTCATTTGAAATAACAATGAATCCATTACATGTTAAAGTAAATAGCACATTTTTATGAAGAACAATTATATTCTCAAACAAAAATATAGTAAAAAGAATAGCACTTTTCCATTTTTCAAATCTCATTAATGCCATTAATAGGAGGCCATTGAATTCTCATTTCTAATTCTTTATTCAACTTGTTATCACATTTATTGTTTTGATCAATTGGAAGAAATTTGGTTTTGCACAGATATGCAGTTGAAAAAGATGAATATTTTAATAGCCTTTTCAGATAGTTGTGATTATTTTTGATAATTTATTAACACTTGATAAGTGCCAGTTTCATAAAAATTATTCGTGATGTGGAATTAGAAACCACATCAAAGAACTCCTCCCACGTTATTGCATTATGCTTCAGATATCTATGAACAATATCCATTGTTCTTTTTGAAATTTTGGCTTAGTGGTTTTTGAAGATCTAAAACTGACCCATTTCCTTATGCAATACAAACTATTCATATTTGTTAATATCTCTACTAGTCTCATCAGAAAGGTATTTAAATGTCAAAAAGTTGGCAGGCTCACAGAGGCATATATGAGTTTTCCAAAACTCAAGGTGTTTTTTGTTTGTTTGTTTTTGTTTTTGCTTTAAAGCTCTAATTTTATTATTAGCAACAAAGAATGTCATTTTTCCTTATAAAATTTTAATTTCAAAAGCTACATATCAAATACCCAGGCTATAATTAAGTCTGTCAATTGTTTTTTCAAGTAAAAATGGTGTTCTATGTAAAGCACATACAGATACATACACACAATCACACAGGTGCTCTAACTAGAGTCAACCATCATATTTCAATACTTAGCAGAATTTTTTATATTTTTAATCATTTGTGACACACAATATTAAAAAGGTATATATACTCAATTATATTTAAAGAATGAACACTTGTATTGCTTCATCAAGACATTTTTAAGTATCACGAGGCATTTTAAACTTTTTTATTTAATTGCATGGCAGTGAAGAATACTTAATGCCTACATGCAAATATCTACACAGGAAAAAAAATCAAATAAGGTCTTTAAAAAATGTAATGTTTATTTACTTACTTTTGAGAGAGAGAGAGCACCAGCAGGGGAGCGACTGAGAGAGAGGGAGACACAGAATCCAAAGCAGGCTTCAGGCTTTGAGCTGCCAGCACAGAGCCCTTTGCCGGGTTTGAACTCACGAACTTTGATATCATGACCTCAGCCAAAGTCAGACACTTAACCAACTGAGCCACCCAGGTGCCCTACAAATAATGTCTTAATACAATTATGAACTCGTTTTGATCTTAATTTCTCCTGAAAATGTCACAGAAACCCCCTGGGTTCTATGGACCACATGTAGGGGGTCCCTGACCTTAACGGTGTTGGCAACCTCAGATGAAAGAAATATGGTTCCCTGAAACTAGGACTGTGAGATGATAGAGAAATAAAACTTTTCATTCAAATACTAATGTGCAGAGCTCTTTATTTTAGAAGTTATTCCTTCACTTTAACAGAGAAATTCAACCTAGAAGTCAGGTGATGTGACAAAAATAAATATTTGAAATTGGCTGAGAAGTTGTTGATAGTAAGGCAAAACATACTGCAAACTAGAATTAGACTTATAGACTTGATTAGACTTCTTATGCCATGGCAAAAATATCTTCCTGGTTATGAGTCAGTGGGTACCATGGGCTAACTGAGCATGTAGCTACAGGGAAAGTATACAGAAAGAATTAGAATGTTAGCAGTAATTGTTTGCTCCTTGCTATTTTAAAAAAGTAACAAAATAAAGAAATGAGCTCAGGCAAAAAGTTGCCAGTCAATAAACAGCAATAGAAGGAAACAGAATTTAGAGAGCCGGGCCCAGAGTTTCAGAAAACCAAACATTCCTATTCTCAAGATACTTTCTCAAGTGCCTATTAAGACTAAAAAGAAAGGGAGGAACCCCTGTGGCAAATGTTAAATTACAGAGGTGCCTTCCCACATTCAGTCTAGTATTTTGGATGGCATAAGGTACCTTCCGTTGGAATAAGAGAGAAAAACAAGGTACAGAGTAGAACAACAACAAAAAAGTAAGCCTAAATGTCATATCCACTACTGCACAGAGCGCTGACTTAAAGAGAGCAGAAGTCTGCTGAATTTTGCAAACTGTATGCAAAAGAAATAATAAGCTTGGCCTACATAGCCCACCCCAAAGGTCATAAAGCAAGGCATTTTTCCAACACCTACTTCAAAAGAGGTCATAGAGGAGAGTAGACAAAGATGATTATATATTACTCTCACAAAAGGCAAAAGCACAGTTCTCAAAATGTAAAAGATGTTGTGTACCTCTAAAATTCATGTGTTGGAATCCTAACTCCCAATGTGATGGTACTATGAGGTGGGGCCATTGGGATTAAGTCATGAAAGTGAATCCCTCATGAATGGGATAATTGCCCTTTAAAAGAGATCCCAGAGAGCTCTCTGATCCTTTCCACCATATGAGGACACAGAAAAGATGACCATCTATGAACCAGAAGTGGGCCCTCAAAAACTTCCCAGCCTCCAGATCTGTGAGAAATAAATGTGCACTATTTAAGCCACTATTCCATGGTACTTTTTAAAAATAGAAATCCTAATATACTATGGTGAGGAAGAATGAAATTATGCCAGATAGCAGAAAGAGGGGTGCCTAGATGGACTAAGAAATGAATTTATTTCGGGGGGCCTGTGGCTCAGTCAGCTGAGCATTGGATTAGGTTCAGGTCATGATCTCACAGTTCATGAGTTCAAGCCCCGCATCAGGCTCTGTGCTGACAGCTCCGAGCCTGGAGCCTGCTTCAGATTCTGTGTCTCCCTCTCTCTCTGCCCCTTCCCCGTGCATGCTCTGTCTCCCCTCTCAAAAATGAATAAATGTTAAAAAATTAATAATAGAAAAATAAAAAAAAAAGAAATGAATTTATTTCACTGCTTTGGTAGGAAGTTTCATAATTCCTGCCCAGGTGAGTTTTCTAATTACTATAAATTAATGATTTTCAGTGTTCCCATTTTTTAAAGCTTATTTATTTATTTTGAGAGAGAGAAAGAGAAGGCACAAGAGGGGCAGAGAGAAAGGAAGAGAGAGAATCCCAAAAAGACTGTCCTATCAGTGCAGAGCCCAATGCGGGGGATCAATCTCATGAAATGTGAGATCACGACTTGGGCTGAAATCAAGAGTCGGACGCTTAACTGACTGAGTCCCCCAGATGTCCCCCCAGTGTTTCCACTTTTAGTTGGCTGCTTGTGAAAGTTATCAGCACATTATATATTGGGAAGAATAACCAGTTTTAGGCTACTACATATTAAAAGTGTATTAAATTTGGGGGATCATGAGAAGTCATATATAAACTAATAGACAGGTCTGCACATCATCAGATAATTGGAGTTTTAAGTGGATAGAGCAACCATATGGGATTTTGTTGTTCTCATTTAACAAGAGAGTAAATGTACTCTAAGCATGGGAAATGGGGTAGCCAGAGGGGAAAACTATGGTGAGATCATTATCAATCCACACACACACACACACACACACACACACACACAAAATTTGTTTTCCTGTTCCTCTTTTGAATTTTAGTTGTTAGGGTACAAAGCTTTCCAGGAACAGTTGTTAGGGTACAAAACTTACTACTCATTCTCCTTTGTTGTTAGGACAGTGGAATGTAACAAGAAGTAATGTAAATGTACTAGTGATACCTCAGAATCTTAAGTCAGTGATTTACTTTCTTCTGTTTCTCCATCCAAACAGCAGGAATCTACATAGGATGATGTCATCTTTTGACCAGCCTGACCATAATAATGCCCTAGAGAGTGGTGGAGCCATGCAATAGAAGAAATGTGCGCCCTTGAGAGTTTGCACAAAATAGAGATGTAGACAGACCTGGACCATTCACATCAAATCAGCTACATAACAATCAAAAGTTATTCTTCAATAACCAATGACCTTGTGTCAATCTTTGTTAGAATAGCTTAGCTCTTTCTCTAACTACTGCACGGTGGTATAAATATAACATTTGAAATTGCAGAAGTCAGAGTTGAAGAAATATAAAATTCAAGATTCAGGGAATTTGCAGAAATCTTTGAAAAGCTTAAGACTTGAAAACACTATGAAATCTGAGGTTGATGTTGGATCATGCCTAGATACAAAGAATGAGAGTTCCCTGGTAATAAATGTGTCTTGCAAGAAAACGGCATGCTATCTTTTAACTCCCTACTTCATAAATGGGGTAAAGCTGGATGAGAAACAGAGACTGGGTTAGGTTTAGCAACTGAGTGAAATGCAGGAGTGAAGTGAAAGTGAGTGATGCAGTGCCGGTTATTTGGTAAAACCATGAATATAAATTTTTAAACATCTCTTAAATTATTGCTAAAATTCAGTTTGAAATTAAGACGGTTAGTTTTCTGACACCCCCATTTCAATCCTACATATATATCAGTCTCACCTCAATTTTTAAAACATAGAAAAAAGTATGCTACTGCCAAAGATGTCAGTTAAAGGGTTCTGAGTGTTAAGAAACTCAATAGAAAATTTTGAGCTGAAGATTATATTGACACTAACCAAGAAAAGCTAATTCTTCCATGCCCTTCTAAATGTTAAATGTTAAAAAAATGAAAAAAAAACTGAGAATCATACTCTACTGTCAGTTGACTTCATAATTTCAATGATAGCCATTTTTCTTTGTATGCTCACATAATGTAAAATTATGCCTTAATACTGATCAAGAAAAAATAACACATATAGAAGTAATGACAAATCATCATAATGTTACATAGGACATGCTTAAAGAGTCTATTATTGAGTAACAAGGTCCTATCTGAACTTATACTAAATGCAGATAGGATCTGATTTCTACTAGGTACTAAGACTGTGATTGCTGGAATGGTTGTAGTTTTTTGTTTTTGTTTTTCTTTAAATAGAAGAAGGCAATATTGATAAGATGTATTAGAGGAGATGACTAGGATGTTATAATGCAAAGAAAGGCTAAAGTTGGGAGATATTCAGGAAGACTGCAGAAGGGTTTTGGAGCATGGGTGTTCTTACTACTTGATGTCAGGGAGGAGACAAAGGCAATTTAAATCGTCACAGTATAAGTTTCATTTTAAAAAAAATAGAAATTGAATCTCTGGCTGCTACATGAATAAATTCCTCCTCAAGTAAAACTGTCTATAAAATATATTGTGATAGAAAACTTTGGTATACGGTGTTGTGGCAATCCTGTAAATCCTAGAAAACACAAACACAAAAACATTATTTTTATTCAATATATAGAACACATTTGGGGTATATTACTGTGCATGATATATGTGAAAGTGTTACAAGTCTTTTTTCTTAAGGTCTTTTGGTTGCTTAGTAACAGAGGAATGGAAGGAGTGGTAAAAATAGGTCACCATTAAGTGAGGGATTTTCTTGTTTTTTATATCAGAAAATATTATTTGAAGATAATAATAGACATAAATCATGGATACGCTGTGCATTGCCCTGAGACAGCCCAAACTCTGTGAGCATTACTATTTTTTTCTATCATTCATCAACCCTTTTTTACCCTTCTGGGGAGATGTTAAACATAAGGTAAGTCATTTCTCTTGCGTCCATAAATGTTAACAATTTTTCTTAATATCCTATGAGTATTTCAAATTATATGTGAAATAAAATAACACTTATTACACATTTAGAGGTACTGCCAATGTTTTTCACAACAATGATAACTATTTTGGGACTTTCAAATTAAAATGAGTCATTCTTTACTTGCAAACAAAATAAAATATAATGTATTACTTCATTAAGTTTTGATTTTATGTTAATGTTAAATGTAAGTATCTAAGACATTTAATTTAAACTGATTCAAGTGATCAGTTGCAGGTGTGCTATATTAATCATAATCACATTAGTTTAGTGATATTCTAATTATGTGTTTGTTTACATAACACAATTTAGCCTGAAATCATTGAGGATTTCTTTTCTAAGATCTGAGAAGAGACAAAAGCACCATAAGGATTTATTTTCCAAAATAAAAAGGGATGACTTTGGGTTTTGCTTCCAGATACCCAGATAACAATTATATGTGAACAAAGTACATAAAGAAAAAACAAACAAATATCCAAAGGCACTGGAGAACAACCAAAAGGAAAAAAAAATAAACTAGAAATGAATAGGTGCTGAAAGAGAAACTGAACAATGGAATATTTGCATTGATATGACTTTCCACATGAGGGCATAGCCTAGTTGCACACTATAGGGCAAAGAGCAATCCTGCACAAAGCTATAGTGTTGCTGGTTCAAACTGAAAGCTGGTTGAAACAAACTGAAGAGCTTCCAGAGCTGTTGTGCAATGAGGGGAGAGATTCTAGTGAGAAGAATCATAAAAGGGAAAAGTCCCACATAAATGGGAGAGATATCAAGATTCTAAAGGGAAAAGGTGGAAGACTAAGCAAAGATTTCAGCAGTTGCCTACCACAGGAAAGACAATGTTTGGAATTTGAGTCTAGCCAAGGTAAATATCACGTGGAGAAAATATTAATCAATATACATTTGAAAGTAGCAATCAAAAGTTTCTAAAAATTAGACATCACAATGCACAGTCTGCAATGAGAAAACAAGCAAATATACTAAGCAATGGAAGAAATATTAAGCTATAGTTAAGCAGCCAATAAAAACTGATCCTGATTTGGGGAATGGATTAGAATTAGCAGTTTAGAAATTAAAGTTAAATATGATTACAATGAATTTACAGGTTGGTAAGTGCAGTAGGGAAATTAAAACTATAAAAAAAAAAACAATGAAATGTAAATTGTAGAACAAAATCGTAAGGTACCTGAAAAGAAAAATGCAGTGGATGGAATTTCAAGCAATATTTGAAACTGGTGATGACTCATTGATTTCCAATGTAAAGGACAGATTTTTGAAAAGATTAAAAAATAACAGATCATCACTAAGATGTGTAATATCAAACATCTAATATCTAACATATGTGTCATTAAAGTTACAGAACAATGGGGAATAAAACAAAATATATTTAAAAAAAATAAAGGTTGGAAAGTTCCCAAATTTTGTGATAAACATAAACTTTCACACATAAGAAAGCCAGGAAACCCAAAGCAAGATAAATACAAATAAATAAATAGCAAGATAAATTGGTGCAACATATCAAACTGGTAAAAAAGAGAACATTTTGAAAACAGACAAAAACATAACAGTATATATGAAGGAACAATGATACAAAAGGTTACTCACTTTCATATATAAAAAGAATTTGAAGACATGGGATGCCTGGGTGGCGCAGTTGGTTAAGCATCCAACTTTGACTCTGGTCATGATCCCACAGATCATGACCTCATAGTTCGTGAGTTCGAGTCCCACGTTGGGCTTTCTGCTGTCAGCACAGAGCCTGGTTGAGCTTCTCTATCTCCTTCTCTCTCTGCCTCTCTCCCACTCGTGTGCGTGTGTGCACGTGCCCACATGCACACTCTCCTTTTCTCAAAAATAAACATTAAAAAAAATTGAATACAGAAGACAATGGAATGGGATCATTAAAATTCTTAAGGAAAAATATGTAAATATACAATTACATTTCCATTTTAAAAACTGTCAAAAGAGAATCAAAATAATAAAAATGTTTTAATGTCTATCAAAGAATTAATCATTATCAAAACAGAGCTACAAGACATTTGACAGAAAAACCTCCAGGGTGAATTAAAATACAAAGGATGGACACTTCCTTTTATAGGAAATAATGAATACAAAGAATGATATATGAGAATAACACATAAAAGGCTATAAAATTCTCCTAATTATTTAAAATATATATTATTCTTTAAATGAAATAATACTATCCTGTGTTGAGGAATTTATAAAGTAGGTAGATATATGACTCATGAAAGCTATAGAACAATTCATGGGTCTAACAGAACTGTACTGAATCAGACTTTTCATATTTACAGTGAAGTTGAAAATATTTATTCTAAATTGAACTTGATAAAGTGCATTTGTTTTTCTTAAAACTACTACAAGATATACTGCAAAAATAGTACAACTCTACTCTAATAGAATAATTAAAATGCCATACTAACTGTACTCACTTTAAATCCAAAGAAGACAGGAAAAGAGGAAAGAACAGAGGGACAAAAGACAATGCATCTGCTTCTAACTCAGATGGATTAATATGGACTGGGTTTACTTCCTCACCTGAAAAACTTAAAACACAGAAAAATTATATGAAACACAAGTTTTCAAGACACCGGACATCAAGAAAAAAAGAACAGCCATCTCTGAAAGACAGGAAACAAATAAAGTAAACCCAATGACTGTCCCATCTTACTGCCATGAAAGAATTTCCAGGTTGTGGTGCAGTAAGTGGGAATCCAGACTTGGCCCAGTGATTCTCTGAATAGAGAGAATGGAGATGAAAATCTAGGAAGACCAGGTGGCTAGAGCATTCATAACAGAGCCTTCATGCCTGTGAGGAAAGTAACTATGGCTGGGGAAAGAACCACCTGAAAGCACTAGAGGAAATAGATTGGATTAAAGAAGACCCAACTAATTGCTGGTACATAAAAATTATATGATGGTAACACTACTCAAGATAAAGCTGGCTTGGCTCTCTCAATATTGAAATAATTAGGTATCAGAACAAATAATATACCAGGGATAAGGAATGATTTATCAGGAAAACATAACAGTACCAAATGTTTATGGATCTAATAACAGAATTAAATAATACAAGCAAAATAGCAAGAAATTTCAAGGAGCAATGAAAAATCCACTAATTGTGACCAATAATCTCAATAACTCCCAATAATTGAGAGACAAAGTAAACAATTAGATATAGAAGAACAACACTACCAACAACACTACCAACCAACTTGACGTTAAGTATCATTTATAGAAAACGTTACCCAATAATTGCAAAATACACATTTTTCAAATGAACGTCAAACTTTTATCAAACTTAACAGAAACCCATGGGGGAGGGGAAGAAAAAAAAAGATTAGAGTGGGAGAGAACCAAAGCATAAGAGACTCTTAAAAACTGAGAACAAACTGAGGGTTGATGGGGTGTAGGAGGGAGGAGAGGGTAGGTGATGGGCATTGAAGAGGGCATCTTTTGGGATGAGCACTGGGTGTTGTATGGAAACCAATATGACAATAAATTTCATTAAAAAATGGAGAAAAAAAGATATACCATATTCTGAAACATAAAATAAATTTCAGTAAGATGAAACAGATCCAAGTCTTAAAAAGTATGCTTGTCAAACACCATGGAATTAAGTTCCAGAAATCTCTGGAAAAATCATTGTATTCAAGCTCATCAGAGAAGCAGAACCAATAGGACTGAGAGAAGAAGAAAGAGATAGAGACAGATTAATTATCATAAGGTTTATTATAAGATTTATTATAACAAATGGGCTCACATGATTGTAAGTCCCAAAAATCTGTCATCAGGAAGTTGAGACCCAGGTGAGCCCATGACATTGTTCCAGCTGGAATGAGAAATGCTGTGAACCAGGAAAGCCAAGGGTGTAATTCATCTGAGAGCAGGAGAAGGCCCATGTTCCAGCTCAACAGTCAGAAAGAGAAAATGACTTCTCTCTTCTTCCACCTTTTTTCTCTGTCCAGGTCCTCAATCTCATTTACTCAGTCTACTAAACCAAATCTAATCTCATCCATAAATATCCTCACAAACTCTCAAAAATAATGTTTAAGCAAATATCTAGGTACCTGGTAGCTCAGGCAAATTGATATGTAAAATTAACAATCATAATATTCAAATACTGAAAACTAAACAATAGGCTTCAAAATAATCCACGGGTAAAAGAAGAAATAAAAATGGAAATTATAAAGCATTTTGAACATAATGAAAGTGCCCATATTGTAAAAGAAGGTCTCAAAACCATTATCTCATGTTCCACCTTGAAAAAAGTAAAATAAAGGAGTGCCTGGGTAGCTCAGTTGGTTAAGGTCCAACTCTTGATTTTGGCTCAGGTCATTACCTTACAGCTCATGAGATTGAGTCCCATGTGTGCAGAGCCTGTTTGGGATTCTCTCTTCTTACCCCCTTCTTTCTGTCCCTTCCAGGTTCACACGTGCTCACTCTCTCTCTTTCTCTCTCTCTCTCTCTCTCTCTCTCTAAATAAATAAATAACATTAAAAAATTAAAATAGAAAGAACTAATGAAATTCAAAGTAAACAGAAAGAAGGAATTAATAACAAACAGATGACAATTAGTAAAATGGAAATAAGTAAAAGATCAATATAGAAAATTAATTAAATAAAAAAATACAAACGATAAACCTTTAGCCAGACTGATCAGGAAAAGACATAAGATACATATAATAAATATCAGGAATGAGAAAAATGATGTCATTTCAGATTGTGGAGGTATTAAAAGGATAGGAAAAGTATATTAGGCCAATTTGTGGGTATTTTGTGCTAATTTAGATGAAATGATACATTTATGAAAAAACATAAATTACAAAAACTCATTCTAGAAAAAACAGATAAACTGAATGTCTTCGTATCTGTTCTGGCATTAATATTCATTGAAAATCTTTTCCTGAAAAGCCCGGATAGTCATGATAGTAAATTCTACCAAACATTTGTGGGAGAAGTAATTCCAATTGTACACAAACTCTTGCAGAAAATTAAATAAGGAATATCTCCAAACTCATTTCACTAGTCCGGCATTATTCTGATAAAAATAAAACTATAGACAAAATTTCTCCATGAACTTGGAGGTGAAAATTGTAAAGGAAAGTTTAGTAAATCATAGCGAGCAATATATTAAAATCGTAATACATTATAAGCAACTGGGATTTATCTAGAGAAAACAAAATTGGTTTAATATTTGAAGCTCAATCAATAAAATTCACCATATTTAGAAGTAAATATGAAATTTAGAAGTAAAAATGGTATGATAACATCCATAGACACAGAAAAATATTTGACAAAATCCAACATCTATTCCTTAGAAGTTTTAGAAAGTTAGGAATTGATGGAAACACACATAAAAATAGGACACTATGAAAAACAAATATAGCCAACCATCTTTACATAGTTAATGGTAAAGATGGAAAACTTCTCCCCTGAGTTCAGAAACATAGCAAGGATGTTTATTTTCACCACTTCTACTAAACATTTTAATGGAGATTCCAATCAGTGCAATAAGCAAGAAAAATAAACCAGCAACCTGTCTGCAAAGAAAGAAGTAAAGTCCTCTTAATTTATTAATGACATATTTGTCTACATAGAACATCTGGAAAAATCTACTAAAAAGCTGATAGAACTAATAGAGGTTAGCCAGATTGTAGAATATGAGGTTAAAATACAAAAATCGGTTGTATTTATCAATATTAAAGATAAACAAAAATTGAAAAAAATGGCATTGAAAATAGTTTCAAATTGTAGCATATAAGCCTTTGTCCAGGTATAACCGACAAAAGATACAGAAAAACTGTACACTTAAAAACTATACCTGGACTCACAGGAAACACAACACTTTTTATTAAGAGATAAAAACTGTTTATTATTCATTAGGGGAGACCTGGGTGGGAGGGAAGCAGAGCAAGATCTTGTATTTCTTCTGAATCTCTCCTCTGAGTCCCTATCCCAACAGAGTAACCCAGGAAGGGCCAGAGAGCACTTGTATCTTTAGTGGGATTCTACAGGAGAAAAAAAAAAAACCCTGAATTTAGAAGACTGATGTTATATAGAACTGCTGATTTTGCCTCCAAAGAGACACAGAAAGAGAGGGAGGTGGGGTGGGGGGAAGAGTGTCTTGGCCAAATTTCATTTTACAGTGTCCCCAAGGTTGGGGGACAAGTTTGCAAATACATGCTACTGCTGTTCCATTTCTTGTAAGTTTAATAAGAAATGATCACTCAGCAACTGGCAAAAAATCCTCACAGTAGGTTTCTGTCTCACAAAGGAAAGGCTATTACGGTAATAATGTGCAGTGGAAGATACTAGTGCTACCATACCCAACAAAAGTGGCCAATCCTAATACCAATACAGCATTTCAAGGAAGTTGCAAAATTTAGTTCCACCAGAAAACCATTACAGACACAGAGGTTTCAATTTGAATCAGAGGTTTCTTCAGTTCTTTTTTTTTCATTTATTTATTTTGAGAGAGAAAGGGGGAGAGAGAGAGAGAGAGAGAGAGAGAGAGAGAGAGAGAGAGAGAAAGAGCATGCACAGCAGGGGAGGGGCAGAAACAAAGGGAGAGAATCCCAAGCAGGCTCTACACTGTCCAGCATGAGCCCAATATGGGGCTCGATCCCACGAACTATGAAATCATGATCTGAGCTGAAATCAAGAGTCAGGTGCTTAACCTACTAAGCCACCCAGGTGTCCTGGTGTCTTCAATTCTTAAACTTAGTAAGGACAAAAACAAGTTTTGAAGAATGACATGGATGATAAACTATTTTATGTACTAAATCCAATTGTATCTGCTGCACTAGATGGGGGCTCCTTCGTGGAGGAAATCAATTGAGATCTTGACCTCTGACTGATCAGGTGAATCTTTTTGTCTCCGATAAGATATCAAAATTGTTAAGCAGCATTATTTTGTTAAATACAATAACTATTCATTGGCAATCTCAATAAAATTAACAGAGAACTATATAGAATAAGATACGTTCATATTGCTAAGACATAAGATGGTACACAAAATTCATACTCTCTTAATACATTGACTATACACTTTAAGAGTAATTTCTGTATATATATGAGAGAGAGAGAAAATGAGTGTAAATTTATTTTTTTAATCTTTAAAAAATTTTATTTATGTATTTTGAGATAGAGAGAGAGAGAGAGAGAGAGCGCGAGCACAAGCAGGGGAGGGGCAGAGAGAGAAGGAGAGAGAGAGCCCACATGGAGCTCAAATTCAAACTGTGAGATCATGACCCGAGCTAAAATCAAGAGTTGGATGCCTATCCGACTGAGCCACTCAGGCATCCCGAGTGTAAATTTTTATATTGATGTCTATCTCATTCAACAGATAGACTATTAGATACACAAATAAAATAAAACATATGAAATTCTTTAAAGAATAAAACCCCAAATTTACTTATCTTTATGAATGATTATCTAAAAGACTCTTGCAATGTCAATTCCTAAGATTAGAGTATTTCATATTGCAATTTTTAAATATTATTTCTTACTATAGAGACCACAATGAGGACTTTTAGGAAAGATAGAAGGAAGTACACTTGGAATCTTGTTGTTCAAGGTAACATATGCCATTTCCTGAAGACTCAATTCCATCAGCAGAGTTAAGAAAAATACTGAAAGTAAATTCCCTCCAGAGAAGGCAAGAATGAATCTAGCACTTGAACAAAAACTAAGGCTTTGTACTCACATTATAGTGATGAAGGGGACGTCCCAGACATACTTCTCTCTCCCTCTCTCTCTCTTCCCTAGAGTGCACAGCAATTACTGCAATTTACCAAGACTAGTTTCATTGTATCTTTTATACTTGCTTCTTTCAGCTATCAGAAGTCCCAGACTACCCACTCAACCCTCATGTCCTATGTTTTAGCCCTGTAATTCTTCATAATACTCTACACTTTCCCCATGCTTCTGACATTTCCCAACTCCTGAACCTCTCACAACCCATTACTAGAAGATTTATAGTATTTTACACCTCTTCTCTGAATATTTCCTTCAAGTTCCTGCTCTGGAAATCTATTTCTTTCTTGAAAACACTTCTCATAAAGCTCTCCAAAAATGTTTCCTTATTTTCCCCCTTAATTCTTATGCCATTGAACTTGGATGTAGCTAAGAGGTCTCCCTTTCTTCTAGTGGTCATTTTCCAAGTAATCTTTCTCCTAATCCTCAGTGGTCAGGTAGGAGTCCTTAGTTTTTAATCTTATGTTGTCAGATTATATTATACATGAAACCTATTATTGTTGTTTTGATGTACTAACCAACAGGTTATCTCCTTTTTTAAATGTGTTTAGTCCTTGGCTCAGTCTATGATCTGTTCCTCTTCCTTACCTCAGCTTTTCACTCCCAGAGCGCATACAATTGAAAACTTGCTACAATCATAAATTCATGGACGCCAACCTGGAAACCACTATATTTTCAACTTGCTTTTTTTTTTGAATTCTGACTCCAATAATTGTTCTCTTACCCTCTTAGCACTGTGCCCCCCTTCCTTGAATCCTCTCACCCCACTCTGCTCAATTCGAACTTAATGATAAATCATTATAGTCATTCTTTTGTACACACTCTCCACTTCCTTGCCCTGTTGAAGGAAGAGGACATTACTCAAAAAAAAACTGGATTTATGGATTCTAATAAATGGAGAGCTGCATTTGTAGAACAAAATGTGTCTGAATGAAGCAAGCTGTAGAGCTTGTGTAGAATTTGGAATTTCAGAAGCAGGGATATTTAGGGATGGTGAACTTCAGCAGATAAAGTGTAGTAAAGAGGTGTGACTGATAATGATGGGTGGTAAGCTTACAGAAGTGAGAGAATGCCACTAAATGGATGGCATTCAGAATATTTTAATTAATGTAGAGTTTATATCATTATGTAATTATGACTAAGTTCATTTTTTAATAATGTTTATTTATTTTTGAGAGAGAGAGAGAGAGAGAGCATGAGATGGGAGGGGCAGTGAAACACAGAATCCAAAGCAGACTACAGGATCTGAGCTGTCAACATAGAGCCTAACGTGGGACTCTAATTCACGAACTATGAGATCATGACCTGAGCTGAAGTTGGATTCTCAACTGATTGAGCCACCCAGATGCCCCTAGTTAAGTTCTGATCTTTCTCTGATATGTGCTTGGAGCTATATGGATTAATATTCCTAGAGGAAGCTACAAGACTACATCCCTAATTCATGGTCTGGATATCAGCTATTATTTTAATGATAGCAGAAAATATTATTTATATCCCTACTCCACATGTTCTTCCACTCTACAAGACCACTACTCCACATCTTCTCCTTCCTCCTTAAGCCCCAAAGACTTTTCCTCATCCTCATATCCTCACATCATGTTTTCTATGAGAATGCCTAGAGTAATCTCTATCATATCTTGAGGTTACTAATAAACTCAGGACTTCCCCAACTATTTTGCCTTACTGCCTGTTACACACTAAGTAGCCTAAGACTTATCCTTAAAACTATTCTTTCAGTTTCTGAAATAAACCCCACTATTTTTTTGTTCATAATTGTGATTTAGAATTCTCTAGTCACTCCCGTATTATCAGTTACTTGCATTGTACTGAATGATTCCCATTCACTTAACAAATTTTTGTTATTACTCATATTAAAAAAATAATACATTATTTTGGCGACACTTTCTACACCAACTACTGCCCTATGCTTTTGGTTCATTTTTAAAGACAACATCCCTAATCCTTTATACTTCTTTATACTTAACTGTCTCCAAATCCCCTATGGTGGGAGAAACAAAGTCAGAGGTCTATTTCTTACTTCCTATCAGTAGCTTAGAAATATTCCACCTCAATAGGTCTAGATTAGCCTAAGGAATATAGAAACTTCTGATAATACCGAAGCCTGAGGTTCAGAGTCATACTCTTTCCAACAAAGCCATTTTCTCAAAGAGGAATCTGGGTAACTAATTTACTAGTTATTTCCTGACCTAATTAAAACTTCCCCCTAAAGACTCAAAATGTCATGTGGTCAATTCTCTTTTCGGGAAAACTCTCCCTGCTGCATTTAACCTTGCCAGACTGAGCATGACTGTGAGATATAATGGGAGATCAAAGGATTGTATTTAACTCTTCAATATCTCTGCTTTTGCTTCTGTTTTATGATAAAATTACATCATGCTTTTATTGCATGTTGCTATTGATATGTGTCTATGCTCCTTTATGCAACCAAATTTCCTTCCATATATGTGTTTGTGTGTATGTGTATGTGTGTGTCCATATACATACATATAGATGACATCCTGTGAATCCAGTGCAAGTGCTATAAATCTGATGGGAGTTTTATCAGACGTTTTAAAATTTGAGTTTTTAATGACTTTTAAAGAATTTTAATTAAGAAATACAGTCATGGGGCTCCTGGGTGATTAAGCGTCGGACTCTTGATCTGGGCTCAGGACATCTCATGGGTCATGAGTTCAAGGCCCATGCCAAGCTCTGATGGCAGCACAGAACTTGTTTGGGATTCTCTCTCTCCCTCTCTCTTCTCCCCGTCCCTGCTTGTGCTCACTCTTTCTCTCTCAAAATAAATAAACATTATTAAAAAACAATTAAAGAATACAGTCCTATTTAAATATTTATGTATTTTTAGTAGGAGTGCTGAAATAATGTTTCTGATATTAGTAATGTTAATCCCTCTTGGGTAGATTATATAATGTTATTTACAAATCCAATTTCATCTTATTTCATACTGATAACCCACTTATCAGCTCTATTAATAAGCACCTCTTTTTCCCTTATGCAATATAGGAAATAGCCTGAAATGCAATGCCTTTCATACACAAAAGTTTCATAGATGTGTAGATATGTTCCTTAGATCTCTGGCTTATTTTACTGTCTGATTTGATACTGATATACCTATTACACAGAATCTTAGCTACTAATATATATTTTAAAAGAACATATATTCTATTAGGACAAGTTATCCCTTTCAGATCACCTTCTTAAGGTACTTATCTATTCTTTGGCTCTTGACTCTATCATGTAAAATTTAAAACCATGATTTTTAGCTACATAAAAAGCTTACTGAAAAATTTACTGTAATATTGGATCTAAAGCTTGATTTGGAAAGAATTGACATTTGTGTTATTGCTTTCCAACCTGTAAAAATTACATAAGCTCTTATACAATGGTATAATATTAATACATTAATACACAGTAATAAAACAGAATATATGTTAGTATAATAAAATGTCGTTATATTATGCATATATATAATCATACTTAAGCTTTCAAAAAATCTCAGAAATCTTTGATAATTTTTCCTAGGAGGGGTGTTCATATTTTTGTTAGATTATTTCCAAGGAAATTGATATACTTAAGTACTACCGTAAATAGTATGCAGTCTATATAAGTAAATTATTTGTTAGCTAAAAATGTAAACAAAATACAACTAACATTATATTTGTATATCCAAGTGAGTGATTAAACTCTCCCATTATTTTTTTTAAATATTTATTTACTTATTTTGAGAATGGGAGAGGGGCAGAGAGAGGGAGAGAGAATCCCAAGTTGGCCCCTGTCGTGTCAGCACAGAGCCCAACACAGGGCTTGATCTCCATGAGATCATGACCTGAGCTGAAATCAACAGTCAGATTCTTAACCTACTGAACCACCCAGGCACCCCCCCCCCATTATTTTTAAAGTGTCTGTGTATTTTGTGGGTTCACAAATAAATATAATATCTGGAAGTAATAAGAGTTGTATTTCCTTTTTTCCAAACCTATACTTTAATTACGTTTTCTTGTTTCATTGCATTGACTAAGTCCTCTACTACCTTGTGAAATAGAAGTGATATTAGTAAGCATCTTTTTAGCATTCACGATTTTAAAGGAAACATTTCAAATTTTGTCCTGTTTAGGATAGGTTTTTCTGATGTATTAATGTGGCAAATGACATTCATGGATATTTGAAATAAAATGCCATCTTTGCAAAATGGGATTAAATGTATTTGGTGATTATGTATTATCTTTAGAATCACTGTTGAATTTATCTTCTTTTTGTCTTTTATAAATTTTGCAACTTGACACTTGAGGGAAATTGCCTGTGATAATTTGCATAGTTCTGATATTACATAAAGTTAATCTAATTGACTGAGTCCTGAGGAGTCCTTTAGTCTTTTCAAAGAGAAAATATAAAATCAGATAAGGAATTCTGGAAGTGAGGTGAATTTCTCACTTAAAATTATCTGAGCCTGGTATTTTCTTTATGCGCAGTTACTTAGCCACTGCTTACATTTATTACATGCTTATAAGACTGTTCAAGCTTTTTATATCGTTTGACTAAGTTTTGTTGACATTTTTTCTAAGCATTGTTTCATTTAAATTTAGGCTTAGAAATGGCTAGCATGCTGTCATTGATAATATTCTCTTATTATCTCTGGCATCTCTACCGCCTCTGTAGTAGTAATTCGTCCACCCACACTTCTTGCATGTGTTATATCTTCTCTCTGTTTTCCTGTCATTCCAGCAAAAAATATTTCCCTTTTGGTAGAAATTTATGACCTTTTTTAAGGTTACTGTTTTCTCAACAGAATGTGAATATATGAATGTGGCATGAATTCACATTTTCACTCACCCTTAATTTATTATAGTTCTCCAGATTCTACGTGAACTGTATGGAAATATAACTTGGCATTTAAAATATGGTCAACTTTCTTTAAAAGGAATTATGAAGAATTCAGGACGACTACCTAATAACTCTCCAAGCTAAGGTTAAGACAAATAGAAATAGAGATAACATCAGTTAAAGTGAAAGTAGAGAAATACCTTAGTGATTTTCTGGTTCTCTTATAACTGAAAACATGCCCTAAAAGAAAATTACATAGAGTTAATTTTTTTCAGTCCCAAAGGTTATTAGATTTAGTGATACATATTAAAGTTTTTTTTTAAGAAACCAGATCTGAATAATGATTAATCCAATACTATTTACAGCAAATATCATTTGGTGACTAAAAAAATACTTCTTTATCAAAAAATAATCAGAGTAATGAATGACATAATTATATCTATTTCCTTCTCTTAGCTGTGCTTTCCTGTTAAAGCTGCCAACAACTGTTTAAATACTATATCTGTTGGGTAAAAATATCATGGTAGACTCAAGGTAAGAACAGTACATGATCGCAATATGTTCCAGGCTCGTAAAGTAGTAATAAGTGAGAAATGTAGAGGAAAAAATGTATATTTTAAATTTCTAAATAAAAGTGACATTGAAAAAATAAAGAACTGTGCATTGCAACACTGCTTTTTATCTTAAGAAATCCATAGTTCTTAAAATAAATCCACAGATCTTTTAATAGATCCACTAAACATTTTACCTCATATGAATTATATTCCTCACATGCCCGTGAAACTATATAATACCTTTAGTTTTGTAAATAAAAAAATTACATTTTTCACAAAGGTATAATTTAAGTTCTTGCAATATACATATTCTTACCTTCAACATCATAGTTTCCTGTTCCGACACCTATTATAAAGGAAAGAAGATCACTCTAATGGTGCATAATTTTAATCACGTTTCAGAGGAATAATAGCATGATCATCTCATCCCATTGGTAACATCAATATATTGTAAAATTCAACAATATATTGGTAAAATATATATAAAATTCATTTAACTTAAACATTAAAAGTCTAGTTTAAAGCATTTAAAATCATCAAACTCTAAAATGCTGAAAATGTACATTAATAGTCAATCCCAAATTAATGATTGAGTTTATTAATATAAATATTGAAGAGAAGTGAATGAGACAGTTCTTTACCACTGTTGATTGAAATTGTTCTTGTTTGTGCCTAGTAGGAAATTTCAGAAAATGTAATCCCAATTAATTTATCTGTAATGTTGATTTTTAAATAAATGTAAGCTTTTTGGGGCCTTTTCAATTATAAAAATAATTACACAAATCTTGTGTGATTTGAAACATACTTAGGGCAATAAAATAATTAACAATAATAATAAAAGTAATTTGGTTATCATTTGATATATAAATGAAAAGATAGGAGAAAATGGATACAACAAATAATAGAGCTTTTAAAACTTACAGTAATAGAGAATGGTTAAGTAGGAAATTTGAAAATAGTGATTAAATTTAAAATCCTCATGAGCAGTTTACATTACTAAATTAGGGTAAAACAATACATGGAAAAAATCCAGTTTAATAAGGTACATAATGTATCCATTATTAGTTTGCATTTATATTAACCATGATGACACATAATAAAGGAAAATCCAAATAAATTCAAGTGAAGATAAAGTGAAAATACCTGAGGAAAATTTCTACTAACCACATCAGTAATTGGAATTCAACTACAAGATCCACACTCTCATTTATAATTAAGCAAGAGGCTCCAGTGTAGGTAAAGATGGACTTTCATTCATTCCAGGTTGTTTCTTACTAACAGGAGATTGTAAGGGATATAACAACTAGAATATAAAGAAATCATATCTATGTATGTTGGAGCTATCTTGCAAACCAGCTAGAAACAAATCTCAACTCCTAATTTATGGGTTCAGCTCTACATTATCAGGATTAGTTCTTTTAATTTAGCAACCATTTAGAGGCATTTATGTTTACAATAAAATAAAAAGTGGGAATTTTATACTATTGTTGTATCCTAGCACACTATTATATAAAGGAAAATAATTGCATGAAAAGGCAAAGATGAAAACAACAGGTGATTTTTAAATTGTTATATTAGGAAGAGAAAGTTTATTAAGCTGTATCTATTCTCTAGTCTTGTTACAGGACCAAACGGCAATTCCACACCATTATATAGATAGATGCCTAGTAGTTATGGCAAATAGAACTGAGGATTATATTTGAGAGATCAATGCTCAAAACATGTAAGTTAAAAGTAGAGAGAGCCAAGAACGTCCCATGAATACCGCCTGTTGAAAATCACCAGGCCTGAACAAAAATGTGTACAAAATGTGGTGGGCAGATTCCAGGTTGGTCCCATGTTCATGCCCTATATTACTGCCTTCCCCTCTTGAGTGTGGAAAAGTTCTGTGCCTTAAATATGGCAATGTTGATGTGATGTAATTCTCATGTTTATGTTATCCTATTTATACACTCTATCACATTAGTATGGATGAGAAGAATGTTTTGCTGGCTTTGAAAAATGAGCTGCGATGTTGTGAGTGGGCCAATGGAGAGGGACATGTTGCAAGGAAATGTAGAAAGCCTCTAGGAGGTGAGTAGCCCCTTGCCAATAGCCAGGAAAAAAATGGGAGCTCATTCCACCAAATAATGGAGATAAATTCTGCCAACATCCTGAGGAAACTTGGAAGCAGACGTTTACCCAAACAAATTTCTGATGTGATGACAGCCCTGACCAACACCTTGATTGCAGCCTTGCGAGACACTGAAGTAGAGAACCTAGCTAAGCTGTGTGTTCAGAACTCCGACCTATAAAAACTGAGATAATAAATACGCGTTGCTTTAAGGTATTACGTGGTCATTTGTTTCACAGCAAGAGAAGACCATTACAATGATAAAAACTTTACAAAGAAGATATCATAATGAAAGGGAAAGATTCCTTTATAACTAAGTAATTATAAGATATAGATGAAAATTATTTCTGTAAGAAATAAGTAACAGTTTTCAATATATGTAGATTTTCTCCAAATGTGAGAGAAAATATTGCTTTTATGAAACAGAGAAATAATTAGTTTACAAAAAGTTGAAAAGTTTGAAAAAAGAGATATGTAAAAGCATGCTTAAAATTTTTAAAAATACGAAAAAAATAAAATTCAGTAGGGTTTTAAGTATATTAAGGGTTAATTAACTAAAAGTAATCAGGACTCCACAGAAATGCAATCAATTTGAAGTGTAAATTCAATGATATTTCATAATACGCAGAATGTTTTGGTTTGAATGTGACCTGATTACCCTACCCTTTAAAATTTCATTCATCCCTCACATTCTTTATCCTTCCTCCTCTTTTATTTTGTCACTAGCGATTGTCTTCTTCAAATTTATTACATATTTTATTTATTCACTATGTATTTTAACTTTCTATTTCTACTGGAATAAAAGGACAATGGAATCAGAATTTTGGTTTGCTTGTTCAATGATATGTCCCAAATATTTAAAAGAGAGCATAACTCGTCCTAAGTGCCCAAGAAATATTTATTTAATGAATGGGAGAAAATAAATATGAAGAGAGAAAAGAATGATCAGTAATAATTAAACTAGAAGAGATAAGAAAAAAAGATCAGGAAAAAATGCATCACAGAAAACATCCATGAGTTTTCAGGGTTGGTAGACTATAAATCATCAAAACTCATTAATTTCCTATAAGCACTCATAATGAGTGCTTAAAAATAAGAGAATTTATATGTGGATGATGAGGCATGAAACTTATTTTTCCTATTATTTTAAATGTTCAATTAGACTTTAATAAGCTTCCATCAATTATTAATTAACATTATATTCATTACCTAATAATGTATATTTATAATATCATAAATTATAAAATTAAATACAGTATAATTATTAATAATATTTATGAAATGTTTTGGTTCTTATAAAATGGCTGAGTACTGTTATTTTACTAATTTATATATTAAGCGTTTTAGATTTGCTTTCATCTAATATTTCTCAAGCCACATGTTTACTTTATCTTTCATTACATTGCAATACATTTGGTTAATTCAATTTGACAATTTCATAGTTTGCATTTATTTGATGATTTAGAATAGTTATCTGCAGAAAAGTTTTGTCTTCCTATTTATTTTGATATCAGCACATTTCATTCAGAGCTGTAAGCACTTGAGATACAGTTCACCACCAGCTAATCTTCACTTTGCTTAATGTTTTGTTTCATAGTCTGTGTTCCATTTCTTACTGGTTTTTAAATCATTTTTCTATCTCTTGGGAACATCTTGTATTCTTTCTTTCCATGTTCTAAAGTGTATTATTTTGTCTAAGTAATAGCTTTCATTGGCATGGAATACTTTTAATCTGAAGTTTATTTTAATTTTGAGAACAGTCATTTGGAAACTACACTTATAACTTAATATTCTTCTGCAAGTGACCTTACATTCTAAGAAAGGAAAACACAGGAATTCAGGAAATACAATCACGTTACTGTGATATCTATTTAAGATAAGGTGTGATGACATTCTAACTATTGCAAATTAACTCACTCTAAAATTTACTAATAATATATATTAAATACTATTGTTTAAAATGCAGTCTGCATTTTCTTTTTCATTTTAGTGATGGATTTAAAGCTTCTATCAAATGGAAAGAACTCATATCTTTTTCATAGCTACATAATATTCCATAGTATATATATTCCAAAACTTCCTTATCCAGTTATCTATCGATAGACACTTAGGTTGCTTCTAGATCTTGGCTATTGAAATAATGCTTCAATAAATATAGGGATTCATGTATCTTTTCAAATTAGTGTTTTTGTTTTCTTTGGGTAATACACATTACTAGAATTACTGGATCATACCTAGAGACTATTATGCTAGGTGAAATAAGTCAGAATGAGAAAGACAAATACCATATGATTTCACTCATATGTGGAATTAAAAAAAATAAATGAATAAGCAAGTGAACAAAAAGCAAAATCAGATCTATAAATAGAACAAGATGATAGCTGCCAGAGGGAAAGGGATTTGGGGATGGGAAAAATGGGTAAAGAGGAGTGGGACATACAAGCTTCCAATTATGGAATAAATAAGTCACAAGAATAAAAGCACAGCATACAGTCAATGATATTGTAATGGAGTTGTATGGTGACAAATGGTAGCCACACTTATAGTGAGCATAACATAATGAATCACTATATTATTGAAATTGAATTGAAACTGAAATTGAATCACTATATTATATACCTGAAACTAATGTAACATTTTGTGTTAACTATAGTCAAATACAAAAATTTTTAAAAAATCCATTATATTTTTGATGTTACAAATAATGCATGTAATTTTCTTAAACACTACTTAACTTTATCATGTTTCAGTGGATACGCATAGCTTTACTCTTGATTTTACTTGTATTCGTCAGTGCAAATAATTCTAGGAACGATCAATGCACAGGTAATTTTCGAGCATCTAGGATACTCAACACAAAGCATTCAATTTATGTAGAATAGAAAAAAACAAGACTTACTCCTACCATCAGTGATGTTCTGATCTGTCTGAAGACAATACAGAATATAGAATATAATTGGTTATAAACTTCAAAAACATTCAGAGAACAGAGAAACAAATCATGCAGTAGATATTTGAAGAGGCCATAGAGAATGAGGGACACCACTAGATTTTGAAAGCTCATATTAAAATATGAAATGAGAAGAATGAAACCAAAGAGCACATGTTTTGTTCACAGTGAGTTAAAATTGTTGATTAACCCTCCCCCCCCCCAAGGAAAATGTCCAACTTGAATTTATTGCCTGCATAGTGAGTACATTATGGATATAAACATGTAAAAACATATTATTGTGATGTAGAACAGAATTCCATATGGTACTGCATTCCTAAAATAAACATAACTGATTTTGTAAATTTATCTAATTGTCAATACTTTCCCTGCCTTGGTCCTCCAATTTTTGAAATAAACTGATGATACAGTTAGAAAATTAGGATTTTTAATGAAATTTATAATTGATTTCATTTGTAAGAAATAAGGAGTGCCTGGATGGCTCAGTCATTTAAGTGTCCAACTCTTGTTTTTAGTTCAGATCACCATCTCCCAGTTTGTGAGTTAGAGCCCTGCATTGGGCTCCATGCTGAAAGTGTGGAGCCTGCTTGGGATTCTCTCCCTCTCTCTCTCTGCCCCTCTCCTGCTCATGCTCTCTCTCTCTCTCTCTCTCTCTCTCTCTCTCAAATACATAAACTTAAAAACAATTTTAAATAATAAAAAAAATTTTTAAACAGTTTAGATCAGATAATGCAGAGAGCTTGGGCCCAAACTGTCTCATTTTCCTTCCTTCCTCAGATGAGTATATTGAAACATACAGAAGTTTAAGTTTATTTATGGTGCAGCAATATGACTTCGAAATCCATGCTTGTATGATTACTCAACTGAAAACAACACACACACACACTTAAACTTAAAACCTTAAGGAAAAAAACTTAGATGATCCAGGGATTAAAGGAGCTATGTAATTACAAAATACTGGCAATAGATTAACAATAATATCATTAAATTTATTAAAATGTGGGGCACAGGTAGATCAGTACTAGAGATAAATTCAGAATTTTTAATGTTTGTAATTTACTATTCGTTATCAAAGGTTTATTGAGCAAATACTATGTGCTAGGCAATGTTATCCTTGCTAAAATGAAGAGTAAAAGATGTTCATGCTTAGAATGAAACCCAAAGATATAGAAAAAGATAAAAAGCATAAACACAAATAACAATTAAGAAATAATAGGTTTAAAGTCAGAAAGAAAATGAGAATAGCATAAAAGTAATAGAGCTGTTTAAAATTACAAAATTGTTCTTTGAAAAATAGCCACATTCTAGAGACACAAGGGGGGGATAACAGAAACTTAAAGCTGATTATACATGAAAACACATGATTAATTTAAGATGTCAGAGACTATTTTGGGAAATAATATGCAAAGGTGAATAAACTACAATGTTTCTTGTATTGGATTTTCAAGTTCTGTAACTGACAACAAGAAGTGGTAAGTGTCCCACAAATTCTGAAGAGAAGCTGTTCAGCTTAAGCTGCAGGACTTAATAAAGAATGTGTAAACTAGCACTGTTACATCACTTCCTTATCCACAGCTAGAGTATATATCAAGACACTAGAAATTCAAAGAGTGATGAAATAATATAGTAGAATAATGAGGCAGCTAAGCAAGAGAGGATAATTCAAGAAACCTAATGATAAAGATTGGGTCTACAAGAAGGGGAGAATCTCTTGTCATTCCCCTTATACCTGCCAAGTGGCAGGAATTCCTAGGTCCATCCAACACTATAGTCCAAAAGGAGTTGAAAATTCACACACACACTTAAAACTAGACTTGTATATACTAAAGTTTGGGACATATAATAACATGGAATCTTGTTGTCTGGCTTCCGCCTTGTGAATTCTTTTTTTTTTAATTTTTAATGTTTATGAGAGAGACAGAGAGACAGAGAGAGACAGAGAAACAGAGAGAGAGACAGAAAGAGAGAGAGACAGAGAGAGAGATTGTGAGCAGGGGAGGGGCAGAGAGAGGGGGAGACAAAGAATCCAAAGCGGGGTCCAGGTTCTGAGCTGTCAGCACAGAGCCTGACACGGGGCTCAAACTCACAAACGGCAAGATCATGACCTGAGCCTAAGTCAGGCGCTTAACAGACTGAGCCATCCAGGCGGCCCACCACCTTGTGAATTCTAAATAGAGGATACTGTTTGGAGGGTCCACAGGTATTGGATGAATGGAGAAGACACAGGCCCCAACATTTGGCACATATTGTATGACATGATATATGCTATACAATTTCTGTGTGCCAACTTGATCCTGAAGAAGAAAGAGACTTGGTCAATCATTATTAGTACTCAATAAAAAGGGACATCCTGCTTTTGGTGACAAGACCACAGAAATATAGTCTGTAAAAAGAAAAAAAAATGTGTATCCCTCAAGACAGTAGTGCAGTGTTCCTTGGTAACTTGTGAAGAACGCCTATCTACATCCCCAAAGGGAGTTAGCATTTAGTAGTTGAAAGTAGACTGTGAAACATAAAAGATGTGTCTAATAAATCCTAAGTTAACAACTGAATTTTATAGAAAAAGAGGTACTAATAAACCAATAGTAGAGATAAAATGGAATCATAACACTTGCTCACCCAACAAAGGCAGGAAAAGAGGGACAATACCAACATAAAATAGGAAAAATAAAAAATAACTTGATATAGCTGCAAAAGATACAAACATCAAATATTTTTACAGCACTTCGTTTTCATGAGAACATTTGAGAAGAGTGCATGGTGAGTGTGCTACAATAGGCAATTGCTCACTAAAAGAGCTGGGCTAGCTATATTAACTTAGACAAATCACTCTTTAAGGCAAAACACTCTAGAAGATCCAAAGAAGGTCATTACATAAAGATAAGAGGAATTCACCACTAGCATGTAAAATTAATAAAGAAGTTAAAATAATAGCGAGGACTTAGAAGATTTAAAAAGCAAAATTAACATATTTAATCTAATGGATGTATATACAGTATATATAACTGTGTGCACGCGCGCACACACACACACACAATCCTACATTCATTCAAAAATTAGAATACCCATATCACTTAAGTTCATATAGACATAACCCAATTTATTCTTCAGAAGAAGACAATTGAATTTTTAATGCAAACATGATTGTCTTTTTGACATTTAAATACTTTTAAACTAACTGTTTCCTTGGAAAAAAATAAAAATTGAGAATGGGCACAATGGCTTGAATGTACTTTCAAGATCTATTCCCTGAGTGTATCTTCACCCTCTGCTCTTGGTTTTGTTTCTTTGTTTTGTTGCACTTTCAATAGATGTGGACTTTTGATTTCTTGAGGATTAAGTTTCTCTTTAGACCTAATGCTACAGATTCACTCTCTCCTCTACCTGGAAAACTCCTCACAGTTCTAACCCATGATCATCTCTTCATGTTTTGCAGTTCTTCGTAGATGCGATTTTTATCTATTTATTTATTTTTAAATTTAAATTCAAGTAGGTTAAAATATAGCGCAATAATGATTTCAGGAATAGAACTTAGTGATTCATCACTTAAAGTGATCATCCTAACAAGTGTGCTCCTAATGCCCTTCACCCCTTTAGCTCTTCCCCCCTCCACCCAGCACCCCTCCAGCAACTGTCAGTTTGTTCTCTGTATTTAAGAGTTTCTTACGGTTTCCCTCCCTCTCTGTTTTTATATTATTTTTGCTTCTCTTCCCTTATGTTCATCTGTTTTGTTTCTTAAATTCCACATATGAGTGAAATATATGATATTTGTCTTCCTCTGACTTATTTCACTTAGCATAATGCACTCTAGTCCCATCCACGTTGCTGCAAATGGCAAGATTTCATTCTTTTTGATTGCCAAGTAATACTCCATCATATATATGTGTGTGTGTATATATATATATATACACACATATACAACTGTATATATATATGTATATATATATATACACATACAGTTGTGTGTATATATATATATATATATATATACACACACACCCCAAATCTTATTTATCCATTCATCAGTTGAAGGACATTTGGGCTCTTTGCATACCTTGGCTATTGTCAATAGTGCTGCTATAAACATTGGGGTGCATGTGCCCCTTCAAATTAGCACTCCTGTATCCTCTAGATAAACACCTAGTAGTGTAATTCCGAGGTCATAGGATAGTTCTGTTTTTAATTTTTTTGAGGAAACTCCATACTGTTTTCCAGAGTGGCTGTACCAGTTTGCACACCCACCAGCAGTGGAAAAGTGTTCCTCTTTCTCTGTTAGATGCTATTTTTATAGAGACGCTTTTTCTAACTTCTAGTCAAGGTCAAATACCTTAATATATGTTGTCTCAGCACATTGTACTTCCACTTTTGCATTCACACATACTCTACAATAGGGTTTATGATATTTATTTACCCCACAAGACTTCTTAAAGTTTAATACCATACTTTCTAAATCCATCATTATATTCATTGTTCCTAACAAAATAGCACATTAGAGAACCTTGGAAATGTTTTGAACTGATAAACAAATGATCAGTGTATAAACAAATGGGTGAGTGTAAACCATATGTCACATAGAAGATAAATATTGTTAGCATTTCTAAACTTACTGTTTCATAAATCTATTATAAGACTATGTTGTTATACCAACTTTTGCACTTACCATTTTTTGCTAATTCTAACACAAATGCCTCATTTCAGAAATTATCCTAATCTAAACCCAGTCCTTTCATCTCAAAGCAAATAATATTTCCTTTCTCTTATCTTCATGTCATTATCAGCATTTACTTATTTGATTACTAATTACAAGATCTACTTTGCTCTGTATCTATTTGCATGTACATCTTTATTTCTTATTACTAAATCTCCAGGAGAGACTGAAAGGGTTTTCATCATTACCTAAGGTGGAGTTAATGCTTGGTCATTGTTTGTAGACTACAATCTGAATGAGACCATATATTGTGTAAGTATTTCCAAATTGTTATGTTGGTACTCCAAGTGGCCAAGAGGGCACTTGGCAAATGTGTGAATTCTAATTTGTTAAATGGATTAGTTAAATAAAATAACAAAAGTGATAAATTATTTGAACACTCCCAAACACCTTGGTATGATTGATATTCCTTCCTCTAAATCTAAACGGGGCTCTGACTGCTGGCTGCTTTCCTGTCTGCCAGATGACCTCTCGTGACACATCATATTTATGGCTCACTGAAGTCCAGCCCAGAGTGCTGCTGATTCTTGCCTCTTCTTCATCCAAGTTACTGGTTCTGAATCAGAGAAGCAACCTCACTTATTAAAAGGGATATGTTCTTTTAGGTGGTAGCACAAATCCTAGCAACTGTACGGCTTTGACAAATTGTCAAAATGGTACAAATATCAAATGGTGGTTAATACTACAAATATAGTGCTGAAGAACTGTATACACATTGCACATTTGTGAACATTACAGATGGAGTATATCCAATTACTGGCAGATACTAGGAATTCAAGCAAGTACGGAAATTACTTTGACTGTTTCTCCATTTAACACTCTCTAGTCCAGTTCTTTGCCTTGTGTCTATTTCAAATTCATTGTTTATGTCTGGTCGCAGAGAATGCTTTATACTCACCTCACAAATTCCTTCTTTTTAAAATCAATGGAAAGCAATACAACTTTAATATGTCAAAAACATAAGATCTAAATAACTGTGAATGAATAAAAATGGAAGTTACAATTTCTGAGAGGAATTAATAAAACCTGTATAAAATAAGGAATCATAGTTAAGAAGCTAAAAACCTTACTCAGCAGCCCTAATGGATCTGGAAGCAATTTATTTTTGCCCAAAGACATTTTGACTTATAATAACCTATTTTAACATTATCTTAGCATACCCCATGAGAAATCATTGCAGAGTTTACTAGAGTCAGAGTTAACATGTACTGATTGGCTTCACTATCCATTCAGTATCTGTCAGCTGAAGAAAAAAAAAAATTCCTCTCCGTACAGGAGCATATGCCAAAAAAATGCATGCAAAATTCTGTTAAAATACAGCAACAGAAATAAATGCAAATCCTTTGCATATACTGTGAATTCCTTTCACGGCATACCAGTGCTAGGTAGTTTTTCTCTCCTCAAGATTACCACAAAAGGGCTGCCTTTTTGTATTGTGGACAGCAGGATAAATGCATCCTTTAAACCACAGCTATGTGCTCGGCAATGTAAAATATACAGAGATTATTCCAAAACCTAATGTTCCTTTAATACTGCTTTGAGTTTCTGTATAACAATTACAAAATATATCAGTGACTATTGATATAAGCAAAAGTTCCTTTTTTCACAAACTGACATGTTGAACTGCCTGCAAGTGCAGCGATATTTGATTGCTATCAATTAATTTATTCTTGCAATTATGACTTAAGTGTTATCTTCCAGAATGACTGGTTCAACTATTCAAGGATTTCTTCAGTATAAGGGGAAAAAAAGGTTAATTCTTACTGCCAGCATATCTTTTGAAAACTATTAGGTAGTGAGAAAAAACTGATTCTCGTTTTAGATCCTAGTTTTCTTCTAGTATCTCACTGAAATTGCAAATTTCTCCCATATGTGCAGTCTTTTCTCACCTAATTTCCTTTGCTTCTATGTGGTTATAAATTAGCCACAAGGTCACTTCTACCAAAACATATCATTAACTTATGCATTTAATATTCTACATATTTATAAAGCTTAAGCAATTATTTACACTATAAATGGACTAGCATGGGGCATGAGCAATACATTTAGAGCCTGAGCATCCTTAGACAAATTCCAGAATTAACACCAAATAAAATTCACAACCTAGTTAGTCTGATTGTTATTGATATGTGTGACTCCTAATGGCTGAGGAGTAATTAGGAACAATTGATAAAAAATGTATTGTAAATGACTGAAATTAATATTTACTTTTCTAAAAACAAAGTTTTGTGCTGTTGTTATTTGGAAAGGAGTGTGGCCATGGAAGGAAAACTTATCAAAAATTTTCCTTTCCCCAGTGAATGAAACTAGAGGAATTCATCCTTTAATTTTTTTTTTTTTTATTTTACATCAATTTCCATTTGGGGTTTGAAGCCAGGCTTTTGTGTCTTTGTTAGATTTTAGGTGAAAAGGTTGTCCATGTTAATCTAAATTGGTCCATGGACGATAGTGATTGGTCTGCTGTATGTCTCAAGAATGGAACGCATGGACTTGTGAACAGAGAGCTCTCTTATGGTGGTGACCTTTAAGCTACTTCCTGAATACCAATCACGTATTCATGGAACTGATCTCAGAGCAGTTTCCTGCTCTAGAGAAATGGCTTCCATTTCTCTCTTCCTCCATCCTTCTGCCCATTAAGAAAGAAAACTGCATAAGAGTTTTTATTCAATACTAATTAACTTTGTTCCCAAAATATATTTCATATGGTTTTCTGAGAAATATGCCAATTATATCTGAGAAGATTTGATGTTACAAGTCAACCAACTTTAACATAAACAGGAATCTATCTGGCAACTTCTAGTTCTCTTAATACCACAACTGTTTCTGGTATATAATCTCAGGGAGTTATAATCATTATAATGGCACAAATGAATTATCCTTATTAGAGATGAGGAATATCTGGTAAGCCTGAATTCTTCTATTCAATATTTAATTATGTAATAACAGAAAAAAATATTATGCAATAAATATGAAAAAAATGAATAGGCAAGGATAGGGAATTATTTTGGCTTACAAGGTTCTGGAATGTAGGAAGTAATTTAGTGCAGTATGACAGCTATTTGATTCTTCAGGGTGAAAAATACAGCTGCCCCCAGATAGTTTTCAAGAACTCATTAGGAACCAAAGGTGACAGGTGATGCTTTCTTATTATTACCTAAAACAGTTACAGAGAATTCATCTGCAGAAAAACATGGAATCCCTGTGAGTCCCTGGATCTGGCATTTGGATTAGCTCGAAGCACAAAGCCATTCATGCATGCTTACATTTTTTGAAATCAAAATATTATATATGGGACTCCACTCTGCTTTGCCTAATAGCATCTGGGATGCACAGTGAGATAGCATTCCTATAATAATTGGAGAAAAAAATGATTCTTTTTCTTACATGTTTCAAAATAAACTCCAAGTCTCAGGATTGTGAGGCAATACTATCATATATATATATATTTTTTTCCTTCAGCTTAAGGAAATCAAAAATATGTATAAAGAGAGGGAAAGAGTAAGAATAATTTTAGAATGTGGAAATCATGAGCAGAGATTTAAAGTGATGACATCTGACCTTTTAAGATCTTGCTACTCAAAGTGTTGTCAAAACCATCAGCATCAGCATTACCTGAGACTTTATTAAAAATGCAGAATGCATGTTTCCAAGAAATACTCCTTTAGATGATTAAGCACATTGAGAGAAAACAGAGATTAATAAAAGGGGGAGAGTGTGAAGAAGATGGGAGCAGAGAATAATTTTACCTATTTTAGACATCTCCCTTAAGCTAATACTATTCTCTGCCTTCACTGTAAAAATGAAGTATACTGCCTTGACCTCCACCTTGTATCTCACCTAATGTGTCTTTCTTTTTTCATTAGTTCTTTAAGTCCCATCAATAGGTATTCCAAAAGTCCCAGACCTTAGTTCACAATTCTTTTTAAATTCTCTTTCCAGAGTAGTTCTTGTAGTTCTTCATATAACCTCTAGGATAATCATTTTTAGGGTTCTGTCATCACTTTTTCCCCAAAAAATGATCACAAAAATATCTTCCTACATAGCTTATTTCTACTTGGATTTTAAACTAGGATTTCAGATAAATGTGTAAGTCGACTCATTGTAAAACAAAACTAGTTCTACTCAAACCAGTAATTCCTTCGCTAAATCATGCATTTGATCAACCAGATAAAATTCAAAGAAATTGCTCCTTTAGAGTCTTCTATATGTATTAAGTCTCTGGTATAAAGTAAATTATATTTAAGATAAATTTAAAAAATATTCAATGTTTTTTATTTATTTTTGAGAGACAGAGAGTGACAGAGCATGAGTGGGGGAGGGGCAGAGAGAGAGGGAGACACAGAATCCAAAGCAGGCTCCAGGCTCTGAGCTGTCAGCACAGAGCCCAATGAGGAACTCGAACTCAGAAACCCTGAGATCATGACCTGAGCTGAAGTCAAATGCTTAACTGAATGTGCCACCCAGGAGCCCCAAGATAAATTTTAAGGTAAATAATATAATGTAACAACAGATTACATGGATTCATAATTTTTTTCCGTGCCCATTCCAACAAGTCTAATTTTGACTCTCTTAGCTCACATTTAGAATATTCGAATGTAAATCTAGATACTCTTTCTATTTCTAACCTTTCTATCATACCTCTTTACTGTAATTCTCCGCTCTTCCATGTCACTAAATGCTTAGATGAAACATTAAACAGTAAACAATATATTAAACATAATCTTACCTATTCTAAGTCTCAGTACTCTGATTTGAAGAGCTCTTTGAAAAATTTTCTTTCCTGGTAGCCTGGATCATTAATTAGGTAACATTAATAATAATTACTTTAGATTATCACTACAGAGTTGATTATCAACTGGCATGGGTATACGGAAAAAAGTTTTAAATTTTTAATGTTTATTTTTGAGAGAAAGAGCGTGAGCAGGGGAGGGGCACAAAGAGAAGGAGACACAGAACCTGAAGCAAGCTCCAGGCTCTGAGCTGTCAACACAGAGCCTGACGCGGGGCTAAAACTCACAAACTGAGATCATGACCTGGGCTGCAGTCGGCCGCTTAACCTACTGAGCTACCCAGGCGCCCCTGAAAATTGCAAGTTAGTAAATTATTTTGGAAAAGTTTTAGGTTTACAGAAACACTGAGCAGAAAGCAGAAATTTCCCATATGCCCTCTTCCCCCAACCAACTCATATACAGTATTTCCCCTATTAACACTTTGCATTAGTATGGTATATGTACTATAACTGATGGACTAATACTGATATATTATTATTATCTAATGTCCATAGTTTACATGAGACTTCACTTTTTAGGTTGTACAGTTCTATCTGTTCTGATAAATGTAGTGACATATCTCCACCATCACACTATCAGACAGAAAAGATTCATTGCCCTAAATATGCTCCCAACCTATTAATCCCCCACCCTCAGGCAACCACTAATCATTTTACCATGTCTATAGTTTTACCTTTTCTAGCACGTCATGTAATTGACATCAAACAGTATGTAGACTTTCCAGACTGCTTCTTTCACTTAGAAATATGCATTTAAGGGTTTTCTATGTCTTTTTGTAGCTTGACAGTTCATTTGTTTTTATAGCTAAATAATATCTATTGTATGACTGTACCAGTTTGTTTACTCATTCACCGATTGAAGGCCATCTTGGTTACTTCCAAGTTTTGGCAATTATGAATTAAGCTGCTATAAATATTTGTGTCCAAATTTCTTTATAGATTCTTTCAAGATTTTCTGTCTTTGAGTCTCTTCAGTTTGAATATGATATGTGTTAAGTATAGATGTTTTCAGTATTTATTATGTTTGGTGTTTTCTGAGCTTCCTGGATCTGTCATTGGTATCTTTCATTAATTTTAGAAAATTCTCAGCCATTATTATTTCAACTATTTTTTGTTGTTGTTGTTAATTATTTTCCTTCTGCTGCTCCCATTACACATAAATTGTATCTTTTATAACTGTTCCATGAGTTTTGTATATTCTAGTCTGTTTTTTCTTCTTTAATTTTTAATTTGAGAATTTCTATTGACATATATTTAAGCTCATTGACTCAGCTCAGCTATGTTCAGTCAACTGATGATGCCATCAAAGGCATTCTTCATTTCTTTTAGTGTTTACTATTTTATTTCTAGCATTTCTTTTTGATTCTTCTTTAGAATTTAGATCTCTCTGCTCATATTATACATTTGCTCCTGCATATTGGCCATTTTTCCCATTAGACTCCTTAGAATATTAATTGTAGTTGGTTTCAGTTCTCACTCTTATTATTCCAGAATTTCTGCCATATGAGGGTCTGGTTCTGGTGATTGCTTTGTGTCTTCAGACTGTGTTTGCCTTTTAGCCTACCTTATAATTTTTGTTTAAAGTTGGACATGATACACTGGGTTAAAGAAACTGAGATAAAGAGCTTTCTTGTAAAACTTTATGTTTATCTGGCTAGGAGTATAGGTGTGTCTTCTGTTTATTATAGTTGTGGTGTCAAAGCCTGAAATTTCCTCCAGTCTCTTTGTCTTTGCCTCTTCTGTTGTCTTTTGGTTCCCCCAAAGATATTTTTTCTTAAATAAGGTCTGTGCCTTGCAGTTCCTTCAGCTGTACTCTCATGTGATTATACTGAAGACCTATCAATGTGTTGTTATGTGTGGCAACAGGAGAAAATCTATGCTCCCACCATTAGGTCTCCAACTTTTAGTAAGCTTGTGACCCAGGGCTTTGACTTCCCCATGGGCTTCCCAGCTCTCCCATTTAGGTAAGACAAGAAGTCTAGAGGAGCCTGGAACTGGGTACTTCTCTTCTTCCAAGTCCATTGGGCTCTGGTAAAACTACAGTTGTCTAGGCTCTGATAAAACAGTGTCCTTGAGGGAAAGCTATTGTTAGGGAAAACCTGTCACTCTGGGCAGTTTATCCTGTAACATCAAGTCTTTGACTATCTAAGAATCTTTGAATTTCCATTTGTTCCACAGTTTTTCTTGTTGTGAGGATGGTGGTGGTGACTTACAAGTTCTTTGCATATTAGATTGAAAACAGAAGTTTCCATTTTTAATATATATTGTATTTAATCAAATGTATGTACACATACATGTATAAAGTGACAAAGGCAACTTAATCTGAAAGTTTATCATAAAAAAAACATAGATTTTTTTTTTATCCTCCAACTCTGATTCCTATTCCCCAGAAACAACACATTTCAACTACTTCAGGAGGTTTTTTTTTCCTTATATTTACCTCTTTTTATATATAACTGGCTTTATTCAAAAAGTTCTTTATTAAGTATAATATATCAACTCCTATAGAAATTTAGGATTCAGCTTTCTTATGTCCTTTTCATTCCTCTTCCTACCAGAGACTTTTCATTTCCCTCTATTCTCACAGTTTAGTTTTCTCATTTGGTTAGCATACTGCATATTGCTTATATTACTATGATATAGGTACTTTTCTTACTTCTTTCATAGATATTTACATAGTTCTGATATATCATGGTTTTGCACTGTTTTCATTTTTCATTTGTTTACTTTCCCATGTACTAAATATTAATCCAAGTTTAAGCTCTTTGTCATCAATAACAGTGTCTTCCCAGTACAATGAAAACCCCCAGAAAATCTAGCAATATTACTTTTTATTTATGGTGAAGTTACTCTGGGATGAATTCACTGTCTGCTTCATTCTGGAATAATTCCATATCTGCTGCTGAGTTTTGGTTTCCAACCCTCTATTTGTTTTTTAATGTATATGTTTGTTGCTTACTTGCTTAAAGTGTTTCTTACATAGCTTCAGAATAATTTTTGTTAAATATAATATTTACCCATCTCTTTGAGAATGCAAATTATAGTTTTGATTTTTTTCAATCTCCTTATTCTCTATGTAATTATAACTACTTTCTAATAATATCTGTGTTTAAATTTAATACATTAACAACTGGAACCAGAATCAAAGTATGGATGTGCTTAACAAATATATTGAGTTAAGTTTCTCAGGATCCACATAAGAGTGAAAATATATGGTATCTGTCTTTCTCTATATGACTTATTTCACTTAGCATAACACTCTCTAGTTCCATCCACGTTGCTACAAAAGGCCATATTTCATTCTTTCTCATTGCCACGTAGTATTCCATTGTGTATATAAACCACAATTTCTTTATCCATTCATCAGTTGATGGACATTTAGGCTCTTTCCATAATTTGGCTATTTTTGAAAGTTCTGCTATAAACATTGGGGTACAATGGGAGAGGGGAAGGAAAATACAGTTAGAGAGGAGGGAGCCAAACCATAAGAGACTCTTAAAAACTGAGAATAAACTGAGGGTTGATGGGGGGTGGAAGGGAGGAGAAAGTGGGTGATGGGCATTGAGGAGGGCACCTGTTGGGATGAGCACTGGGTATTGTATGGAAACCAATTGGACAATAAATTTCATATTAAAAAAATAATAATAAAAAATAAAAAAAAATTAAAAGACAGAAAATGACAAGTTTTGACCAAAATGAAATATATATATATATATATATATGCAAATAAACACAGGAAAATATTGAATTTACATAAAAGACCATATTTGTAAGCATTTCAACAGTGTCAATTTGCCTATAGAACTAGTATCAAGTTATCCATTCAATAAATAAAAAACTCTCTAAGACAAGTATTTATATATTATTTATTTTAATAAATTATTAATAATTTATGTGCAAATGTCCATAAACAGAAAAAATAGAGGACTGATATGATTTTGTTATAAATTGTTGCATCCTGATCTGAATCTGACCAGCTGACTTATTTTACTTGGCCAACAGGGTTTTTGATTTGGTTTTTATTCTTTTTAATAAGATGAATAACTTTATAGAATTGATGTGCTCTCTAGTTCATTGGAACAACAGCTATTTATTTCTCATACCCAGATACTTCACACATTTATATTACCTGCAGGCCTCTGAAGTCATTGTGATCCCTATGTTGAGATCTGTAAATAAACTTCCCTCCTGGGAACGTCTGACTTTCATGCCTTTATATTCTCTATTTCATCACTCTCAGTCTTGCAAATAAATTTGACTCCCAAGTGTCTAGTTCTAAATCCTGATGCAAGTTCTTAGGATACCAGAATTATTTTAGGACAAGGCACAGTATGAATAATAAAAATGATTTTATCATTTAACATAAAATTACAAACAAAAATAATTTCTATGACATATAAACATAAATACCAGATTTTATTTGTAACATTAATCATTAATTCCAATGCAAATATAAGTACTATTTTATATAAAAACTAATATTGCTTACTATGCTTATTCTATCTTAATATGAGTCTTACAACATGTGGATTAGAAATGTGCTTCAACCTGTCCTGCTCTTTTCCATGTTTTATGTATTTTTTTGTTAATTTTTATTTATTTATTTTGAGAGAGAAAGAGAGGGCATGCACTAGCACAAGCTGGATAGGGGCAGAGAGAGAGGGAGAGAGAGAATCCCAAGCAGACTGCACATTGTCAGTGCAGAGAGATAGATGCGAAGCTTGATCCCACAATGGTAAGATCATGACCTGAGCCAAAATCAGGAGTCGACTGCTTAACCACTGAGCCACCCAGGTGCCTGTTTTATGCAATAGTAATGTAGCTGAATTAATTATAGTGAAAAACAATTCCATGTAAATTACAATTCCATGTGAAAAACAATTCCATTGTGAATTAGCCTCTAGAAAACTATATCCTTACTAATAGTGAGTGGGAATTCTGGCCAGTGACATAGTTTCTCAAGGGACAGAATTAGTGCTGATAGCCATAAGGCACTGGATGTATTTAATGCCCAATACGCTGGTTTCATACTGTGTAAGTTACAATCGCAATTTATTTGCCTCCAAAGATTGACAAAATTTTCTAATGTGTACTTATATTTATCAATGAAACACAAACTATGCCAGTCTTGTAATTAACTCATGTGATAACTGAATTGATTTCTATCAATAAAGTCTGAAGGTGTGTTTATATAAACAAATATATTCCAAAAAAAGATACGAATCTTAAAACGCAAAGAAGATAAAAGTTAAATGGAAAGGCGTAAGAAATAAGACTGAAAGGGGAAAAAATGTAAAGGAATAAGCACATTACTTAAAGGGTAAATTAGCACAAAAATGATTACTAAAATTTACATAACATTTCTAGAGGCATAAAACTATTTAAATCCTAGAATTGAAATAAATAAGATCAATTACAGTTTGCATTACTAAACAATTCATTTTAACCATGATTTAGCATGTGATTGTTAAGTAAATTGTATTGTTTATCCCTCCTATTCACAACCCCATTTTAAACAGATGGAGATCTTTGTATGGCCTATACTAACTGGTCCGGAAATTATACAGGATTTATGCTCAGTATATATACATTGAGTTGACTTACAATAGTTGATTTCAGTTCTTATCCTTCTATGATATATTTCTGCATTCACACATACACACACACACACACACACACACACACCCCATTCTTACCATTGCAGGCTGTTTTTCACCTTGAGAGAAGAAAAAGGACAACAAAGGATAAAATTTTGTTGGCATCATCTTTCATTACTGACATAGAGATAAAATGTTGCTAGCTGTTTTTAAAATTGTAGGTCAAGTAAACTAGAATAAAACATTGATCTGAATTATATTTTAATTTTTAATGTTTATTTTTGACAGAGAGAGAGAGAGAGAGAGAGAGAGAGAGAGAGAATGAGTGGGGGAGGGGCAAAGAGAGAGGGAGACACAGAATCTGAAGCAGGCTCCAGGCTCTGAGCTGTCAGCACAGAGCCCCGAGGGGGGCTCAAACCCACAAACCGCGAGATCATGACCTGAGCCGAAGTGGGACGCTCAACCTACTGAGCCACCCAGGTGCCCCTGAAATAAATTTTAATAAACTTAGAACGCTGGTTAAAAAAAAGATGGTTTGATTGCTGAATAGTATGAATTTGCTCTCTCTAAAGAATAGACATCTATTTAGAGAACCCCATACCTTCCTTTGAATTTCAGGAATAAATTAGTAAATATGAGATAATATCCCAATTATAATGTAAAATATTTAAAGTGAAGGACCAGTGAGAATTGGGTCTGATTCCAACACAAATAAATAAATAAAAACCACAATTAAGAAAAACAGGATATGGAGAAAATATCTTAGAAATTCTGAAATCTCATTATTAATTCCGAGGCTACGTGATTAAAATTCAATTCTCTGAACCACTCTCCATCCTAAAAAATAAAGACTTCTAAGAAAGTATGTTTTTGCCATGACTCAACATGAGCCTTCTTGACATATTTACGATCATATCCAAAAGCCTTATTGTAGTGTAAATGTCCCACATGCCCAGCACTCTGGCTGACATTGACCCTTATCTGTTATTTTCTCTCCCACTTCATATGATCTCATCTTTGAAAAGCTCCATTGTCATTCCCTTTCCACTTCCTGGACTATATTTGCAATTTTCTTTACATGGATCACTACGGCCAACTGGTTCCATGTTATAATTTAGTAAATCATACCACTCTTTTAAAACAATTACAGAATTTAGTCTATCATTATTAATTGCCTTTGTCCTTTTCACTAGAAGGTATGTTCTGTGAAACTAGAATACACATTATTTTTTATATTTTTTACAGTTTTAATCCTAAAACCCTGGATGGGGTCTGACTCATAATAGGTAACACATTTAGATTTTACAAATACAACTATAACTACTTATTTGATGAATAAACATAAAGTTAGGGAAAATAAAAAGAGAACATCTTTTAATTGATGTTCGAAGTGATTCTACATTTTATAAGGATTGCCTGGGTATTATCTGTGAGATATACAAATATTTCTTTCAGGTTTAATTTTAATACCCAAAGTTTTGCTCATTACTTTGGTGTTTCCACTAATAGCCACATGACTTCCCATAACTATTTTAATCTCCATTTTTCTGATTTCATTATATAATAGTTTTAGTATAATAAATGGCACCTAAATCACTGCTGAATAAAACCTTAGCATGGAGGAATACTTTTATAATAATTGCCTTCTTCCTTCTCAGAATACTTTTCATTCCCACAGGAGCTCTTTGGACTTAGCGTCTAAAGCTCTGTGTGTGTGTGTGTGTTTGTTTGTGTGTGTGTGTGTGTGTGTATACCACGATGGCAGGAAAATTTATACTAAGTTTGGCACAAAAATAATTTGACTCATTGCTGGTGTTAACATTTGATAAGCCAGTGTTATGTATTTATTTCAGTTATACAAATGGTTAAACTATGTATTAAAAATGGAATAGAATCAGTTATTAGTGGAATGTTTGACATAGATTGAAAACAGTTCTTATAAGTATCTTTTTTAATGTTTGTAACTTTTTTTTTAGGGATTAGAGACAGAGACAGAGCTGGAGCAGGGGAGGGGCAGAGAGAGAGGGAAACACAGAATCTGAATCAGGCTCCAGGCTCTGAGCTGTCAGCACAGAGCCCAACACAGGGTGTGAACCCATAAACTGAGAGATCATGACCTGAGCAAAGTTGGATGCTCAACGGACTGAGTCACTCAGTCGCCCCAAAAACAGTTCTTATCATAGAACGAGCATGATATTTAGAGTAAGACCTAGACTCAAATCCCAAAATGGACTCATGGTAAGAATATCATCTTGTATGCATCTTGGAAAATTCTGAATTTGTAAGCCAAATGAAGGGCTGAAAACCCTGGTAGACAAAATCTGGCTATTACTAAATTTTATCTTTAGTAGACTACTTTTTGCTTTCTATAATATGAATTTTTCTTCAATGTCTTAGGGAAATGTACAAATTACTGGGACTTCTCAAAGAGCAGTGCATTTCCCTTATCTTTGAGCCAACTGCCAAGAAAAACATATTTAGCTTTTCTCAAACATTGTTTTCTAATCAATAAAATTGGAACTGTCATACATTTAATAGGGTTAATAATAAAAGTAACTGTGATGGCCACGTAAGATGACTAGCACATAATTTTTCACCACTCTTTGGTGATACATTAAACTGAGCTTTCAAAATGAAGTCATCACAAATGACTGCCAAAGAAAATAATTTTACAACTAGAAATCACCAAGTAGTTCATATTTCACTTCCTATTGTTGGAACTGTAGCACAGAGAGAGTGGAATGGTATAAATAATGTGAAAGCTGTTGATGGGCTTGGGACTAGAATCGAGCAAAGTATACATACAGAGTCAATGTTCTTCTACCCTTTTATCCAATTACCTCCCTTTGTTTCTTTTTATTTTCTTGCTTTATTTTCATTCTTTCCTTATGTGGTAAAGGAAAGATTTATGCTAGCCAAAATATACACAGTCAAAAAGATGCATATTACTTCAGGAACATACAAAATACAAACATGCATACTACCAAATGCATGCCCTCCTAGGTTTGCAAGATGACTTAATGGAAATTTACATTTTATATTTACCACAGCTCAAAGTCAATTATTCTGTTGTTCTAAGGGATTTACAATATTGAGCACCACCACTATCTCTCTTTCTTTCCTTTCTTCCTTCCCTTCTCCTTCTGTTTCATGCTCTTCTTCCTTGCTGTTCGAAGAAAAAAATAATGAGCCAATGCCACATCCCTGTCAGGGCCATTTCTCATCTCACTAAAAGCAAGGTGTATTTCAAGCAATCAGTATGTATATAGACATATTCTATTAGGGTAGTAATTAGTGGCAATGGACTTCAGTTTTATTAAAAGACTTCCTAATTAGCAATAAAGAACACAACTTCACTGGCATTTTAATGATGGCATCAATACATGGCAATGTCAACTCACCTTGTTAAGGAAAAAAAGAATGGCTGATTATAATGTAAGTAAGTCACCTCACATGTTTAGAATGCATATGTATCCTATAATATGTTTGTTCTGACAGAAAAATTCCACAAATGCCATTTTTCTTTCTACTAATCAATTACCTTGGAGCCAGTGAACTGTAGGACAAAAGAAATCTTAGAAAATAGGTACAGGCATGTTCTTTTCAGTCTTTTCTGAAATCAAAGATAATTGAAAATGAATATATTGAATATCACATGTTAATTTTATCATAAAGGACTGTGGTATACAGTAGGCGTTGGCTTTGGAAAACCTTAGCAACTAATTCTAGTCCCCTTCCTTATTATATAATGGGCATTATAATTGTTAGTAACAATTTGAACACTAATTTCAGTGTTCTATTTCAGAAACTAAATAAAATGAATGCAAAACTGCTTACAGGTTTGTCATTAAAAACATTTCTCTTGCCCTTTCCTCTCTATTTTTTACTCGGTAGTGGATATTTTCAAAGCATATAAAAGCTACTAAAATATTCTTGAAATCGTTTTGAATGCAATACATCATTGAAAGACAATCTACAAAATTCATGTCTATGCATGTTTACGAGGTAGAAAAAAAAGTTTAAAGACACAAAGGAAGTATGTAACATCAGGGAGTATATCTCAGCAATCTCTACTTCTGTGTCAATTACTAATTTATTATCTCACCTACAGATTTACTCTACAGTGTATGCTTTGATAACAGATTTCTTTTAAGCATTTCTCCATTAAAATAAGCACTGTGCTGGGGCGCCTGGATGGCGCAGTCGGTTAAGCGTCCGACTTCAGCCAGGTCACGATCTCGCGGTCCGTGAGTTCGAGCCCCGCGTCAGGCTCTGGGCTGATGGCTCAGAGCCTGGAGCCTGTTTCCGATTCTGTGTCTGCCTCTCTCTCTCTGCCCCTCCCCCGTTCATGCTCTGTCTCTCTCTGTCCCAAAAATAAATAAAAAACGTTGAAAAAAAAATTAAAAAAAAAAATAAAATAAGCACTGTGCTAAGCTTCTCAATGTTGTAGAAACATTTGAGGAAGAAGGGGTTTTCATGCAGTTTCTTGGTGCTGTGAGCTATCTGAATGTGAGAACAGACCATCATGCCTGCCCCAGTTATGTGTGCAAAACATGATCCCTGGATGACCTTGCAACCTTGGCTTGGTGACAAATTTCTCTGTGACCCTCTCAACACAAAAATCAGTGCCTCAAAATCTTCCTGACTGCATAGCCTTCCTGATTCCCTTCTGTAAACATATGCGTAGCCAGGAGAGCCCCATATTGAACCACACTTACTACCTCTGCAAGCCCAGGTATGTTCTGCCTGTTCCCCATAGGTTGTTACGTAGCCAAGTGCCTTTTCAACTTCCTGCACCCAACATCTTGCACAGGACAAGTCAAGAGTTCCTGCTTGCTTCCTGACTGCACATGGAGGGGTTGCTTCTTGCTTATTCACTTACTGTGGACCAGCTCTTGCTTGGACAAATCAGTAAATTTTGCCACTATCCAGTAGATTGAACTATGCATTTTTCATTGAGGTCTGAACCCCAGCCTTGGGAGGAAACCCCTTCAAGTTTGTTCTCCTTTGAGTACTTTCCCTCAGCCATAGGGTACCATAAAGGCTTTCATTATACCTTATGGCCACTCTTCTATCATAGTAATGATTTTTACCAATAATTTTTTTCTGTCTAATCCACTATATACTTTCTATATCATGAATGGCCCCAGAATGATAAATTTATACTATTTTTTTATTCTACTACCCAAGCTTACAAAAAAACACAAATTAAACCTTTGCTTTAAGTCACAAATCAACAGTCACCTTCTTTGTTAAATCTACACTGGTCAACTTTGAGCTCTTTTCTACTAACAGATATTTTTGTGTTTAGTCACATACTCTCCTATTTAGTTGTTAAAACACCATAGCCTATTAGACACATAGTGGATATAAAGTAAGTGATTGAGTCCAGGAACCAGGTTCACAAAAATAAATATTATAATATACTAAGATGGTGACATGTCATTTTAGCAAATTTGAAAGCATTCATGTTACTTTCAAGACATAAAAGAAGAGATGGAAAAGAGAATAAATATTTAATTATACATGTGCAAATAGGGAAAATGAAGTTCAGAGAGAAAAACTAACATATAGAGCCAACAATGCTGTAATGGTGAGTGGAGATTTTACCTCAATAGGTCTAACTGTAAAGTTCATGTTACCTATGGAGTGAACTATGTGTGCTCAGCTTATCGGCTTTAAATTGTTGAGAAGAGAAGAGGAAACAATTCAGGAAAAGAAGAGAGAAGGCAATAGAGACGCAACATAATTAAAGAGGTTTGGGGAAAGATGGATTAAAAGGTTTTCAGGACCTATTGAAATTTAGCTTGTGCATTGTATATTCTGAAGGAAACAGAGTTGTTTCATCCTAGAACTCATCTGTCTTCGGCCTTACTGGATACAAGCTTCTCCACTTTTGTAAGGAAAAGTTGGAAAGATATTCATATTATTTTAATTTTTCATTGAGCTTGAATCATAGCCTCAAATAGAAAGAAAATATGTATGTATTTTATAGTAAAACTAGTTACATTAACAAATGTGATAAGAAGTTAATATAGTATGTCAGAAAACTAGTCTCAAAATTTGCAACAAAGTGTCTGTTTTAAAATTTTATATTTGAAGATTCTGACAAAAATATATCATCAAAGAACTAAATAATGTATTGATGCTCATTAGAAAGTTAAGAAAGAAAACTGAATTTATTTGCAATTAAAATATTCATAATGCTGGTGTAAAATAGAAATAATTTACCCTCTACTGTAATAAACTAGTCAATAAGAGATAAGATACTTACCAATGTTATATTAGAGACAATGTTAAAATATAAAAGGATACAAAAAACATTCAATATCATATTAGCCTTAGAATACAGTCTTTGCTGGGAGCCAAGTATATTTATCACAGTGGGGAGAATTTGAGATTAAGGTGTATCATAATTGTAACAGATTGAAAGCAGGAAAGGAACATTATACAATTTTTTAAAAAAGCTTACCAAATTCAACTTGTTATAATATCCAGACCCTTACATTACCATTAATTTGGTCATCTTTTTTAGCCATTACAATCAACAATAATATGTATAGTACAATCTGGACAATGCGAATTGGAGAGGGTGTCCAATTTTAACCAAGAACAGAAAAGCATCTACTGTGATTTCCAGGTCTGTTCACAAAGCTGGGCTACCTACTGTTCACAATTTGAAATCATTTGCTGCATGCTGTACTCAGACTAGAAGGATACCAGGGTGTTACAGCCTGTGTAGTTCAATGAACGAAGAAATCAACAAATATATTAAACAGGGATAGGTCTTAAAGCAGTCTCTGAAGACAGGACTGTGTTTCTTTTAAATATGTATCTTATTTTAATTTTTAAAAATAATATATGTTGCATTTTATCAAATATATATAGTAATTTTCTTTGGAAAATATTTGCATATTAATCATGAATAAAATATGTAACAACAATGAATGTCACCTATAGCAAAATCTATGCAAAATACTACTATAAAGCAAGCAGCAGGAATTCTCTAAATGGAAAAAAGATAAATCACATTAAATAAATTATCAACAGGGAAAAATGTATGCCAAAATTTTCCTTGAGGCTCATAACCTCAGTACCTAAATATAATTATTTTAAATACTAAAGTTGCTTTTCCTGATATCTCTGATGGATTGTTCCTGACAAGTTTTCTACTTCCTAATATAATTTTTGTAAATACCAAAACTCAAAATACACCAAGGTAGGATTGTGCTGCTGAAATTCACTGTCAGGAATGTGGAATGCCCATAATCACATTGAGGGGAACAGGTCACTTTTACCTAGCTTTTAGTTTATATTTAATAAATTTTCAATTTGGCAAATATGTTGGTCATTGGGAATTGCTTTCAAAATGTATTATCACATTCTCATTTTCTTAGACTTTGTCAAATATACAGCTAAGAAAACATTTGTAATATTTTTGTATTTCAAATTTAGTTTATTTAGGAATCTCTCTTGCATCAGTAATAGTCCTTGGGTTATAGTAGGAATTCTGAGTAGTAGACAATGGAAAAGGGGAAATGTGATTAAATAATTGACAATTAATATATATATATATATATTCAAAATTACTATATGTGTATGTATATATATCTTAGTAACATGGTAGGATAAAAGCTCAGCATCACAAACAAGAAAGCACAAAACAAATTCTATCTTTATGGATCTGATAGCTTAAAGACCATGAGCCCTTGTTTTAGAATAACCATGAATCCTTATTAAGCATTTGATACTAATTTTTCCTTTGACTGGTTTTATAATTGTAATATAATTCTCTAACCCTTCATTGCTGCAGTTCCATTATCTGTAAGATAGAGATTAATATGAGTAACTCTAATCATAGATTTCTTGTGAATATGAGTTTAAATATGTAAACTCATAGGTGTGAATATTAGTATGTGTCCAAATTCATGTTGTGATGGTAGTAAGATGTTAGGTCCTTTAGTAGATGATTAGGTTGTGAAGACAGAACTCTCATGGATAGGATTAGTGCCCTTAATAATAAAAAAGACCCCAAAGAGCTCATTTGTACCTTGTGCTATATGAAGTTATAGCTTGATGGAGCCATCTGTGAATAATGGACTCACCAGACACAGAACCTGCAAGTGACTTTATCTTGGATTTCCCAGCCTCCAGAATTGTGAGAAATAAATTTATGATGTTTATAAGCCACCCAGTCTATGGCATTTTGTGATAGCAGCCTGAAGGGACTAAGACAGTTAATATATGTTAATATGTATTGATTAATATATGTTAAAGAGCTTAAGAGGTGTATTTGACTTACCATATGCATTTAGTAAAAATTATAAAGTCTTTCTTGTTAAGTGCTTATAATTTATTCTACAAATAGAGTATTATCTACATCCAAATTAATTTATTCTATTAATATAAACCAGTGACAATGCAGGATTAATTTAGAACTTCTTTCCTCCTGGTGCAGTCTGAGACCTAGACTGTGGCACATGGAACTGTTCTCACCAACCTGCAAGCTCTCTGAACCCTGCTCTTTTTGGGTTTTTATGGGGCTTTATCGTATAGGTGTGATTAATTGCATCATTGTTCATTGATGATTGATTCAAAGTCCATGAAAAGTTCCAACACTTCATTCTAGGTCCCATGGCAAACAGCCCTATCCTTAGATGCAGTCCAAAAGCCACCTTAACATAACAAAAGACACCTTTGCTGCCCTCAGCACTTAGGAAATTCCCAGGGCTTTAGGGGTTCTGCCAGAAACTGGGATAAAGACTAAATATATTTTTCTTATTATAAGTCACAATAAATCACAGAGATACAATCTGAAATAAAGGTGGCAGATCATGTAGGTTTAGACTTTAAAATAGTCTTCTAAATGTAGAAAAAACATAAAGCCAAACATGGAGAGTTCCAACACATGAAGGAAATTATCAAACACATTTAGGTTTTGTAAGAAGCACATCATAAAGAGGACAGAGGTAAATAGAGAACTGAGTTAGTATACCATAAAAATCAAAATGAAAAATAAAAATCTTACACAAGAGTGACAATAGTGAAGATGGAAAAAAATGAACACATTGGACATTTATTCTGAAGTAAAGTCTAAAAGCTCTTTGAAGGATGGGGCACCTGGGTGGCTCAGTCAGTTGGGTGTCCAATTTTTGTTTTTGGCTCAGGTCATGATCTCATAGTTCCTAAGTTGAAGCCCCGCATCAGGCTCTGTGCTGACAGCGCAGAGCCTGCTGGAGAGTCTCTCTCTCTCTCTCTCTCTCTCTCTGTCCCTCCCCTGCTCTCTCTATCTCTTGAAATAAATAAATACATACATACATACATACATACATAAAATTTTAAAAATAAAAAAAAGAGCTCTTTGAAGGATTAACTGTGAAGTGGGAAGGAATGAGTGGAATCAAAATGGCTCCTACGTTTTCAGAATGAGCAACTAAGTGGAGAGCAGTTTAGTTGCTCTTTGCAAACATTTGGGAAAGATGAACGTGCAGGAATAGCTCATGGAGATTGAGGCCATACAAGAAATCCATTTGGGCATGTTAAATTCAAGATGCCAATTGGACAAACAAATGGAAATGTGACAGGTAGTTTTATGTGTGGTTCTGTGGTTCGAGAGAGAAGTGGGAGTTAGAACTTAAATTTGTAAGTTAGTACTATATAGTTGGCTTTTTTTTTTATTTTATGGTTAGAGCATTGCATGACATCCTCCAGGGAGAGTATGTGGATAAAACAGTTAGGTTAAGATAAAAGCTAGGGGAAAAAGTTTGGTTAAGATAATCCAAGATAAATCAAAAATAAATTTAACTTTAACAAAATGGGAGGAATTGAAAAAAATTTTTCTAAGAGATAAAGAGATTTAAATAGAAATTTAAGTTATATGGAATAAAATCAAAATAGAAAACAAAAATAAAAGTTCCATTTGATAAAGAAAATATTATTTTCATAAACACACAAATAATGATAGATGAAAATTATTTACATTATGATTATATTCCATATAACATTTACCAGACAATGTTCTAGGCTCTTTATAAATGTTAGCTCATTCAAATCTCATAACAATCTTTTAGGCATTTGACAATAAGACAAATGGACATAGAAAGATTCAGTAGAGTCCTACGGATACCCATTTGGTAAGTGCCAATCATTTGATTTGAAACACACCTAAAAAAACAATGAATAATATTTTCTTAATTTACTTGAAAAAAATTTATAAGTATGTGATTTGAGTTAAATTAAAGCAACAAAAAAATTAAAAGGCATGTAGTGTATAGTTTGTGACTAAATACAATTACATATCAAGCAAAAACATAATGTGCAACATCTATAATAGTTTAAAAGTTATGAAATGAATCAAAATCCATAATAAAAAAAATTCCCAATCCTATTAAAATATTTCCTTTTATAATTTAACCTTTCATTAAATTCATAAAATTTGTGAAATTCCTTTCATAATTTCAATAATTAAAATATAATTGATATGTTTTAGAAATAACAATAATGTATGATTTATTCAGCTTCCTGACACTTCACTGATTAAATGGCTAATTCTACTGATCTTATTGACTATCAAATTATATTTCTTCCTTTACCAGTCTATGTGTACACTATCTGAAATTTAAGGCTGGGTCAAAGAAGCATGGCAAAGAGAAGTATAGTTCTTCAAAACATTGTATTTAGATGGCTGCAGTTCTCAGCCAACGAGTTTGCTAGTTGGATCATTTTAGCTGAACCTCCCTAAATATTTCAAATACATCATGACAGAATATCTATTAAGTATCACAAAAGATTCTATACAAATAGCAAACTAGAAATTCTAATCAACAGTATTTACTTTTTGTTCAAGTTGAGCATTCTATACAATTTGTACTCCTAGAGGTCAGATTTTTTCTTCTCCTAAAATGTGTTTAATAAGCCTTTTAAAATTATTTTGGAGGGGTGGATAATAGCAATCAAGGGCACATACAAAAGGGATTTTTATCTCCCTATTAGATGATTAAGGTCAAGTTAAAATTATTCTAGGTAGTTTTTCTCTAAATTTATAAATATAACTTGCTGTTCTTGTCAGTAATTCTATTTTCCTTAAGTTTTATTTTTCCCTAATGTAAACTACCTTTGGTACTGCTCAGTGACACATTTTTCTTTGCAATGAGCACAGTACTTTCTAGCTGAAAAGATATAGTATATGGCATTCTTCAATTTAATTAAATGAAATACAATTTACATATCAACCACAACGTTGAGATAGAGCAAAAAAGCTCAACTAATTTTAATTTCTAGAGAAAACACAAAGCAAAGAAGTGATTCCATTCTTACCAACCACCACATGACTACCATGAATAGACAATCTAACAGCCATGTCAAAATTTATTCAGAGACACATTAGGAAAATATGAGGAAAGAGCACAGATCGGACTTCCTCTTAAAAAGCTATCAGAGAATAGGTCAAAAACCACATAAAAATAAAATCAAGGATATAAAATAGGAACTCTACCAACAATGTGATACAATGTAGCCTTTTTGATATCTAGCAAAGACCACACTCAATCATAGGGTGTTTGTATGATCCTGTAGACATATTTTATATTTCATAATGAAACACTATCAGAATCTTCAGAGTGGGCAAAGCTCTGGTAATAAATTTGTCACAACGTGATAAATCTAAGCAGAGTGAATCAAGATATAAATATAAAACTTTGAAGTTTTCATCCACTCTGGCTCTTAGGGAGACTTGACTGTCCTGGCAATGTCAATGTAATGAACTGTAGTGAAAGGCTTAGTGAGTTTTCCTTAGGAAAAAAAAATGTAGGAAAAGCAAGGTCATTCTCTTGCCATAAAAACTGTGAGTGCCAAACTTGGAAATAAAGCATTTACACATAGTATACAATAAAATGAAGCATTTAACTTTCACTCTTGACTGTTTTTAGTTAAAAAAAAATCCGTTTAAGTATAAACAGCTGCATCATCAACATGTGCAAAACTGTCTAAAAGTTGTTCCTGAAGTGAATTAGGTTCAAACTGAAGATTAGGAACGGAGTTGCAGGATTCCCAATTTTATTTGTTTTGTCTCAAGTAAAGTCTTGCACACTTATTTCTGTGCGTAATTAAAGTGACATTCCCTAAGTGCTAAGACATGCCACATAAGTTCAACAAGAGGTACGAAAATGGAATAATTTAACACTTTTTGAATAATTCAATTAAAATTAAAGAAAACTTGAAAATATAACATTAAAATGGAAATAAAAAATTATTAACCTAAGCTACTAATTACTATTCATACTTGTATATTTTGTAGAATTATACAATGTGTGTAAACATGATAGTATTGCTTCAAAAAAGTATTTATTAAATTAATTGATAAAATGAGTAGATGAATCAGTATTATACAAAAAGGAAATAAATTAAGCATCCTTTTTTCCCTATTCCTTTATATGTTCTACCAGCAACTGGGCAAGTGTCTCTCATGGTTAATTTAAAAACAATTCCTGTTATGTGCACAAAGTGGAACCAAATACCTCAAGATCATTCTGGGCATGGATTTGGAGCATTAGGGTTTCTAGGCCTGAAATGCTATTAAAATATTCAGTTTTACAAATGTGTTATTTCTTTTGCCTGAAATATCATTAACCAGCACCTAATAAGGACTTTGTTTTATTTTACAAGGATAGTCCCCTAACTACATACAATAAAAGTGTCAAACCCTAAGTGTATCATTTGATAAATCCCCATAGTAGCTCTCACTACTGTGTTGAGAATAAAATACAGAGACACAAGAGAAAAAGGGGAAAAAACCGTTAAGACATAAAGATGATGTCTGCTTTATTTCTAATATATTTTGAAGATAAAAATCAAAGGATTTCTGATGGAAATAGTGGAGTATGAAAGAAAGGTGAGAAAAAGAAAAAATGGAGCTGAAGCAGCTACTATTCACAAAATTATGAACGTATTTCGTATCAGATTTTTGGGAGAAGCTTGGGAGTTCAATTTTGACATCTGAGGATAAATATCAAATGGTAAGTTGCATTTAGGAGTATAAACTTTGGGACACATGACTGGACTACATATACAATTTGAGAGTCATTGATAAATATAAAGATTATAAAATCATGACACGGGATGGAATCAAGAGAATGGTAAAAGTAGAGAAAACAGACAAAAGCCTAAAGCTGGTATCTTGGGACCCTGCAACATTAAGAGGTCTGAGAAAAAAATAACCAACAACTAAGAGTCATAAAAGAACCCACTAAGGAAATAGGTGTGCTATGGAAGCCACGTGAAGAAAATGTAGAAGGAGGGGGGTGATCAGCTGTATCAACTGCTGTTGACAAATCAAGGAAGAAAAGACCTGAGGATTGGTCACTAGATTCAGGAACAGGGACATCAAAGTCTGTGTGAGTAAGTTAAGAAAGAATGAATGAACAGGAACAATAGAGGGCAAAGTAGACAACTTCTTTAAAGAAGTTTCTTGACAAAAGTGTTAAAGATATATATTAGTAGCCAGCATAGTAAGTGAAATTAAGATATTTATATTTTAGTTATATGGGAGAAAAAAAGAGTATGCTTATATGCTGATGGGAGTAATTCACAAAGGAGAGAGAAAGGGGGAACCTGAATGGAGAGATGGGGCTGCCCGGTGGGCACAAGAAGTATCCCCAACCTCTTTCTTCATTCTGAACTCTTGATGGCCACTAGCTAGACCCACCTTCCCCAAAGGAAAACATCTATGATTTAGTCATTAGAATTTAGGCCCCTGGACACAACCTGGGAAGTGAAACACAAAAAATGCATCTGGCTCCAGAAGGCGGCCGAGCAGGTGGAGAAAAATCAGCACATTTCCTCTTTTTTCTCAAATAAAGGATTTTATTAGAAACCTTAATTCATATCACAGAAAATGAAAGAATGATACAGTGTCGTGTGGACCAACACTTGAGAAATTCACTTGCTAACTATGAAAATAGACAATGATTTTGGATTATTAAAGATTCATATTTAATACTAGATAAACATTATTAAAAAGGAGTAATAAATATTCCTTCCCTTAGGTAGGAACACTGTTATCTTTATGTGTCTCATGAAAAATGGTATCTATTTTCTTTGATATATCCCAATATATTTTAAGGGGTCCAAATACATATTTATAATTATGACTGTGTATTCATGTTTTTGATTACACCAGTTCTTACTGGGCATTCATACTAAGATTTCCTTTTTTAAATTTTTTAAATGTTTACTTATTTTTGAGAGAGGGGGAGGAGAGAGAGAGAGAGAGAGAGGAGAGAGAGAGAGAGAGGAGAGAGAGAGAGAGCGCGCACAAGCAGAGGAGGGGCAAAGAGAGAGGGAGCCACAGAATCCAAAGCAGGCTCCAGACTTCCAGTTGTCAGTACAGAGCCCAATGCAGGGCTCAAATTCACAAATTGCAAAATCATGACCTGAGCTGAAGTTGGCCACTTAACTGATAGAGCCACCCAGGCACCCCGATACTAAGATTTCTTTTAAACGAATTCCTATTGGTATTTTGAAGTACAACATTATTTGTTGTATGTTGTCTTTATATCTGAAAGAAGAATGAAAGGACTGTAAAGCCCATTTGTTCTATTTATTATATAACTTGACCTTAAGTATATTTTGTGCGGCTCTCTTTTTTTTTTGATTCAGGGCAACATAAATTCTCAAAATTACTTAAAATCCTTTGTCCTTGGTAATGTTTCTAAATAATTTACATACAGAATCAAGGATGTAAGTATAAAATATTTACAAAAATGCAAAGCAAACATATACACACATCTAATGCAAAGATCCAATAATCTTTTAAAACAATATTTTAGTATCATTTAACAAATGGAAAGATATGCATTCCTGGGGGCCTTTATTTTTAGCGATTTTACAATATATAATATCTAGGTTGATTCATACTTTCAAATATACATGAAGAGTTCTAATTTGAATAATTATTTCTGATGTTACTATAGTAAAAAAATAAATAGTAAGAGTGGAGATTACAATTTTCTCTAATTTTGTTAAATAAGCAATGTATAAACACAAAACAAATTTTTTAAAACCAATTTTTTCTAGAGAAGAATGTTACCATATGAAGACAATAACACAAATTATTGTCAGTATTAGTAGTAGCCATGTATATTATGATCTGACAGTTTGATATTGCATTAAAACCTCAATAAGTTAAAGTACTTTAACTTCTGAATTTTAAAAAAAGTTAATATGGTCCTATAAGAAAATTATCTTTTTCTTTATTAATGATAGCAACATGTTTTAAAATTTACTGTGAATAAGTCTGTTAAGTGCCTTATGTGCATCACTTTATTTTTCTAACACAATTAATCTACTACCCTAAATATATAAATCTATATAGACAGATGTAAATCTATCTATACTTCATATATCTATATTCATGCCTGTTTTACAACTGAAGAAATGAAGAAACAGAAAATGTAAACTGATACTGTATACAGAACAGTTAAATGGCACAGACCAACTCACAGTGACTCCATAGAGTTTTTACAGTATTTTCTTCACTTGTATAGAGATATGATTATTTGGAATGTGCAAGTAAAAGTTAATAAATAATCACCTCATCATTCATGGGTTTAAGCTCCACATCAGGCTCTATGCTGCAGTGCAGAGCCTGCTTGGAATTCTCTCTCTCTCCCTCTCTTTCTTTGCTCCTTCCCTGCTTGTGCTCACATGCACTCATCTCTCTCTCTCTCTCTCTCTCTCTCTCTCTCTCTCCACTCTCTCAAAATAAATAAGTAAACTTTTAAAAAAGCAAATAAGTAAATAAATAACCATAGATAATGAGTTGAATATATAACATTACAGATATAAATATATATAATATGTACAAATATCACAAATACATAGGTGTAGTCCACCCACTATCTTATCTTTTAAGAGCTCACAATATACCAGGAGTTAGAAAGGTCACCAAAGAAGAAAATGAAATAACTTGTCTAAAGAGTGTTATATATAATTGAAAAAAAATAGTTATGCATATGAGATAATCTATAACATACAGAGAGTAAGTGCTTCAGAAATGCTAAGAAGAAGAGTGCTGAAGTAGGTTAGGTAGTTTTTAAGGAGTCCACAGAACCTGAAATGGGAATTGAGGCAAATTTATATAAGCTGTACTAGGAATAGAGTACCTCCATAGAAATTTGAATATAAGTATCCCAATTCTGTAGCATTTGCATTTAATAATAACTGTGGAACTTCCAGAAGAAAGAAAACACCTTCTTAGAAGATCACTTGACTTGATTGTATTATGACTTCTCCAGATCAATAGTGTATTAGTTCTAGGGCACAGATGTCCATAGGATAGTAATGTAAGCTATTACTCCTTTGTTAACAGCATTTCAGACATTTCTAACTCAATCAAAATCTTGATGGCTTTTTCAGTATCAAGGCTAAAATATTTATGAAAGGATTTTAATCTGCTTTCAGTGTGTCTGTAGTCATAATCTGTCACAATACAGATTTCTATAATCCTCACTTTAGAGTATTACAGTATGTTTGTTGTAGTAATCCTTTTTAAGAATTACCCTGCCAAATCACCTAGTTGTAAATTTCAGAATCTAACAGTTTAGAGATGTGTGTTACTTGGAGTTTATTCTCCTTGTTCTCTATAATCTCTGGAATCTAGTATGCTAGAGTTAGTAATCTTCATTTAGTTTCCCTTGCTTCAAGGTTGATTTTGTCTATTCAATTTTACCTTTTGTAGCTATCACTCAGGGCATTCCTAATAAGGTAATAAATATAAACCCCAAGAAAACAAAATTGGATTCAATTCTCAAAAGGATATTCAACTCTGAATTATTACAGTACTCACCCACATTCTATCTTTCTTAAATATGTATAAATGACATGTTATTTGTTATCAAATTACTGTGTTTCTTGATATATTTTTATTATAGAAGATTTATGAATATTACACATGTATTAGTACATGTACACATCAATGATTTTTTTTAGAGTTTATGTTTAATTTTTCTATACTTGAGCTACTCACAACATAGAGATGCTATGGCTTCTTTGTAATAATTATAGAAAATGCCAATTTTCCAGAAGGCAAGAATAAAGACATAGATTGACTGGACTATATACCATGTAATTGGGAGGATTACACTTGATAAACAAACATTTTTGACATTATTTTCAGATGCTGTATTTTAGAACTATTCTATGAAATTCATTTGTAAGTCATAATTTATTTCTATAATGTTCTAGTTCAACTAATAAATACTATTAACTATCTTATATCAATCAGCCACTTAAAATGGATTATTTCGATTCCTAAAAGCCACTCAGCAAGGCAGGTATTAATTCTGTCAAATTTTAGGTATTCTTTTATAAATCACATTTCTGCTTAATTTTTAAAGCTATTTTCAGTTTCTACTAAAAACAATGACTAATATAGAATGCTAATCTTTGTTTGCAAATAATAAAAAATATACAAACCTTGACTTTTTGCATGGGATTGAGTTTAATGTGTCAGCATATTATTCTCATTAATTTATGACACATATAAACCCAGGTAATATATTATATATCATTTTAAGTGTATGATACAAAAAAAAACCAAAAGAAAAACAGGCATGCTTTATTAATATGTGTGTTTATGTGTATATATGCAAATAGACATAGGTGTGAATAAGTATTGCTTTGATTGTTATTTACTTTGTAATATCTGGGGCCTAACTGAATTAAGAAAATATATTTTTAATATACGTGGGTGCAAAATTAAGAAATCTAGATAGTTTTAATTAGCTGCAGCTCTATCATTTGATGAATCATTTGTCTTCTATCAGGGTTTTAATTACATTGTTTTTACATTACCCTATGATAGGATAGTATTGTCTCAGGGTAGAAGGTGATATTTAATTGCTTATTGTCCTTATACTGTGAGGAAAAAATCATTGAAACTACGTGAGGAAAATGGGTAGAAGAGCAAGAAGGGAAAAAAAAAAGTAAGTTCCATTGGGTTAGAAAGAAATAGAGCAAAGTAATAGTAAATACACATTAAGTCTGTATTTTGCTATCCAAGCAAACCTTGTTGGAACAGACCAAAATAATTTCCATAACTTGAACAATTTATTCATGTATTTGCAGCTGCATTTTAGCTAGAGGAATCTATCATATTTAGCATTGTTTTTAAAAATAATTTGGAAATTTATGCAATAACTAATTATATCATATTTAGCTGAAATATAGGTTTACAAAAATGGCTGTAGATTTCATCCTTAAAATTTATATATTTAAAAAAAAATTTTTAATGCTTATTTATTTTTGAGAGAGACAGAGACAGAATGCGAGTGGGGGAGGGGCAGAGAGAGAGGGAGACACAGAATCCGAAGCAGGCTCCAGGCTCTGAGCTGTCAGCACAGAGCCCGACGTCGGGATCGAACTCACGAGCTGTGAGATCATGACCTGAGCCGAAGTCGGACACTCAACCGACTGAGCCACCCAGCGCCGCATACAATTTATATTTTTTAATCACCCTCTCTTTTTCAAAGAAAAAAAGGGTTCAGGAATATGAACTGAAAACTTTATATTCACCTGAGAATTTAAAAATGTTAATATCATAGCACAGTGTTATTATCTTGTAACTAATAAAATTAGATATACAATAACTGGAAATTTTTTTAGACAGTGTAGTATTACACCAATATCTCCAAACTAAATCTCCAAACTAAACACATCTCTCACCATTTCTATCTTTCTTTATGTCCCTAGTCCAAATCACCATTTTTTTCTTTCCAGGAGAAATACAATTACCTCCTAACTAGCCTCCCACATCATATTCTTGTCTCTCACTATGTACTTTAACCTAGTGAGTACTATTTTGTTCATAAACAACATGGAACACACATGTAAATTGTGAAACAAAACAATGAAAAGAAACGCACCTCCTCTGAACGCTCAAGAACAAATTTGTGCTAATAGCACTGCATGTCTTTCTGTGCTCCCATTTTAAATCAAATTACCTTCTCTCCTTGGATCAACTTTTACCCTAAAATTTGTTTTTCAATGTGAACTTTTTATATAATTTTATCAAATGTATATATATATGTGTGTGTGTGTGTGTGTGTGTATGTATATATATATTATTGAGTTTTAATATTCATTTTGATTAACTTTATCCTCAAAGTGCACATGGGGTTTCAGGATCAGAGACATCTTATTATCTTATAGTAAACAAGGACTGATAGATCCCTCTGTGACCAAGTCCTTACCACTGGAACAATAAGATGAAAGCCAGACGTAGAAAATATGAAAGGAAAATCCATAAGTGAGGTGTGGGGAAAAAAAAAAAGATAATCTCTGTTATGTATACAGGAGAAAAAGGAGGGAGAAAAATCTTTGCTTCTTGAAGAAGGCACAGAAAGGTTTCTAGGTTCTCACTGTGGCCTTTTGAAACCAAATACACCTCTTCAAGGGTGATAAGCCTTGGTATCACTAGCTCTTACAAACTAAAGATGTCTCCCAAGTACAATCATCACTCTCTGCTGAAATGTAAAAAACATGCTTCCGGAGTTAGACAAATTTCTCTGAAGTTCTCTCACTATCCAGTTATAAACTAACTCCTCCAAGGCTTGCTCTCAGCCAAGGATCCCAAGTATGCAGCAAAATATATTCAGAGAATGCCACCTCTTCAGGAATACAAAAATATTTTTTCTTCAACCCACACATCATAAAATAATAGCTTCAGGTTTTTTCCATATTTCTATTCATTTTTGAAGAAAAATACACTCAAGGGGTTCAGATATTCAAACATACAAAAAGCTACACAGTAAAAAGGTCCTTGCTTTGTTCCTCCTTTCTTAGATTCCACCTCAATACTCCACAAATAAATACTTGTTTCATTTCTTATGTTTCATTCCAGAATTTCTCAAATGGAATGTTCTGATTACTGCCTCTATATAAAAAATTACCCCAACTATGTGGCTTGAAACAGTCATTTATTTTTTTAAGTCTCACAGTGGTTGTAGTTCAATTCTGGCAAGGCAGAGCAGGGATGGTCTGTCCATGCTCCATGATATCTGTGTTTTCCACCAGGACAGCTCCAAGGCCGGGATAATTCCAAAGCTGGCTTCTGGAATCACCGAAGACTCATCCACTCACAAAGTTTATCCATAAGCTAAAATGACTGAAAGGTCAATAAGAGCCCTTAAACATGGCCCCTCTGTGTAGCTTGAATTCCATAGTATATTCAGGGTTATTGAAGTTTTTAGAGGGCATCTCAGGGCTGGTTCCAACACAAATGTTCCAGTGAACAAAGTAAAAGCAGCATTGCTTTTATTGGCCCAGCCTCCACAGTTACACACAGAGTATAATACAAAGTGAAGATTCCCAGCCACTTTTTCAATAATTTTTAAGAATTTTAAGACATTGATGATTACAGCATTAAACTAGGTATGAGATTCTTATGAATGTGGAGTTCTATGTGATCTACAGGTTGCATGTCCACAAAACTGGTTCTTAATTACATAGCACCACCTCTGACACATTCTGTTGTTTACAAGTGAGTCACAAACTTACCAAGTTTCAAAGGTAGATCACATGTATGTCATCTTTTGATGAAATGATTGCTGAAAAATTTGAGGACATTTACAAAAATCATTATAGAATTTAAGCAAGTATAAATATCTGTACTGATTGTTCCCATTTTTCCATAAAATGTGACATTATATATAAAATTACAATACCTTGATCATTTCACTTAATAATATATATTGGATATTTCATATAATCTTAAAGTTTCCCCATTCTACAACATAGCTGGATAACATTACATTAAATAAGCAATACTATAATTTTACAAATCCCTCATATGATGACCATTTAGGTTCTTCCAAATCTTTTATTAAAACAAATGCATGTCGTTAGAGTTAAGGCTAATAAGTTCATCTGCACTTATACGAATGTGAAAGATCTCCAAAAGTGAGAAGCTAGATCAAAAGGTAAATGCTTTTGTGAATTTGTTCAATTGAATACAATGATTATATATATAATAAATATTTTGACATAATAATACTGTTCTTTACAGTGTTGTTTCACTGTAACCTACTACCATTAACATATGGAAGCAATTATTTTCCCATCTTGTTTTCTTAAGTCTTTCCCTTCCATATTTACTGTCTAACTTGTTATTTTTCACCAGTCTAACAGGAAAACAATATTTTACTCTGGTTTTGATTCACATTTCTCTTATTATGACTGATTTTGAGCATCTTTCATGTTTCATAGCCATTTATATTTTATTTTATTTTAACTCTTTGTTGATATCCAATATTTATTTATTTGTATTATTTGCTCTTTCTTATGGATTTAACTGATCTCCTCTGGTAGTAAAAACAAACCAACCAACAAAGAAACAGAAAAAGCCTACCTATAAGATGAGTCAGTCTGGCATTACTTGTATCTGTATTACTTAAACACCAACATTATTATTTATAGGAGACTAAATAAATATGTTATAGTGAATTTTTCTGTACAACTAAGAGCAGGAAGTAGTTAATCTATGAGCAAGCCTTTTACACTTTCTTCTAAAATGCATTCCAACATGTTAAAAAAGCAAAGTGCAGAACACACTGCATTGTACACCATCATTTCATTTTTAAAAATATTTTTATGTGTTTTAAATAAACTTTTGAGAGTACATATATGAGTAGTAATAGCTGATATTATACAGGAAGAGGGTATTAGATAAAGGAGGGAGGGAAGAAATAGTAGGATGATTTACTACAATTTGCTAATACTTTAATTTTTTAAAGCTGAAGGTGTTAAATATGTAAGAATAAATACATTTATAAAAATTATTCAGAGTTAACAATGGTACAGATTGATCTTAATTTTGTATACTTTGACATTCTGAGATTATTTTGTTTAGTTATTTCTGTTTGAATGCTAGGAAAAAATACTGGAAAAATAGCTTCATCTTTTAAGAAGCTTCACCATTTGTTATTATATCGCATGAGACTTTATATAAATAGCTTTAGAAAGGAAAAGGAAATTTATCTGAAACAGAAACAACAAAAAAATTGGGGTAACAGAGGCTTCTGTTGATTTTTTAACTCAACTTTGTTCTGATTTCATAATTATGAATTATCGTATGGTGAAAATAATCATTAAACATGTTTTTCATTTCACTCTTTATGACCTTTCTTAATAGAATAAGATTCTTTATGAGTTAATTCAGTTCTTCATATTTTTACAAACTTTTTAAATAAAAACTGAGACATAAAGCTGAAAATATAGAGCAATAACATAAAATTCAGAAGTCCATAGAGACAAACTCTCAACTTTTGTGACTTTTATATGACCAAACGAATCATCTTATTCTTACATTCTTCTCTTTCAAATCTATTAAAACATTAGAAAGTCTCATTTTCCTGAAATAAAAACCACCATGTATGTGCCATTTTCTCATAAATTACTGATTCTGTTAATCTCAATAATTATTTAAGTCCATGACCTTTAACTATCAGTTCTGACAAAGGAGGATTATAATATATGGCACTGAGATATTTGGCATGTAATGAAAATGGTCCTATTTAATTAAAATGTAACTTATTGTTAGAAAGAAAGGTCATACTAAGAAAATGTCATTTCAGAAGTATATTAGCAAGCACCCTCCAGTGTTTGTTACATGTAAAATATACAGTTCGTACTTGACATTTAGAGAGGAAATTGGAACTATTCATGATATATACTTGAACATTTTGTGTTCTCATGTTGCATTTTTTCATCTCATTCAGATTATTTTTTTAATTAGTTAAATGTTAGGTTTTGTCCTGGGTACCCAAGTGCTTTACTGATAAAGAAATGTATTCAAAAATTTAAAAGACTAAATGTGATTTTGGGAATGTATGAAGAATATTTTTTAATGTAACTTATTGTCAAATTGGTGTATGAAGAATTACTTGAACACAGGGTTTATGCTTTACATTTACCCAGTTAAGATATTATAACTGTATAAGACATATCTTTTATTGAGGTAGTGTAAGATACATACTTTGCAAGTAATCTCTTGAAAGCATAAAAATGTGATTCTTTGTATACTGTCAGCATTCTTATTAAAAGATTAACCTATTGTGAGATATAGTGTGTTTTATGGTGATACTTACTAGTGAAGTTGTTTGAAATTCAGTTTTAGCCAATTTTTCCCTAGAAATCAATAAATAAGGTGCTTTGGAGTATTAGAGTGTGTAGAGAAATATATCAATGATAGTGCAATTTAATAATCTTGATATAGGTAAGAAATAAAAATAATCTCCCCTTAAAATTACTCATCTTTACAAAAAAGTAGTTCTTTCTCTTTATTCACATCATCATGTGATTCAGTAAATACTGAAGCATGCAAAATTGAACTAAATTGGCATCTAGGCTCATTACAGATAATGCAATCTTAACTCAGTTCTTCAGTTTTTTCTGCACGTTACACTGGAAAGGAATAAAAAGTGCAAATATTCTTTTTAAAAATGCCAATCTCTTATTCTTCTAAATTATGGCCATCATTAGGAAGAATTATAAATTTACTATTTCATATTGTATATTTTGTTCCTTCAAAGAATGAATTTTACTCTATTTCAGTAAGAAAGGAGCCTCTGTCTTTGAGGAGTGGTCCCACAAGAATAATTATGTAAAAATGATACATTAAAAAAATCCAAGGGATACAGGAGTACTGATGCATAGGGGCACTTGTACCCCAATGTTCATAGCAGCACTCTCAACAATAGCCAAATTATGGAAAGAGCCTAAATGTCCATCAACTGATGAATGGATAAAGAAATTGTGGTATATATACACGATGGAGTACTATGTGGCAATGAGAAAAAATGAAATATGGCCTTTTGTAGCAACGTGGATGGAACTGGAGAGTGTAATGCTAAGTGAAATAAGCCATACAAAGAAAGACAGATACCACATGGTTTCACTCTTATGTGGATCCTGAGAAACTTAACAGGAACCCATGGGGGAGGGGAAGGAAAAAAAAAAAAAGAGGTTAGAGTGGGAGAGAGCCAAAGCATAAGAGACTCTTAAAAACTGAGAACAAACTGAGGGTTGATGGGGGGTGGGTGATGGGTATTGAGGAGGGTACCTTTTGGGATGAGCACTGGGTGTTGTATGGAAATCAATTTGTCAATAAATTTCATATATATAAAAAAAAAAAGGAAGAACAAAAAAATAAATAAATAAATAAATAAATAAATAAATAAATAAATAAAATAAAAAATAAAAAATAAAAATTCTTTTGGAGCCAAAAAAAAAAAAATCCAGATTTATGAATACAGAGATCATTGATTATGTTGATAAGAGAATTGTCAAAGGAACAGTAAGGTGAGAGCTCTATTAATATGAGTATAGAATAAGATGAAAGGCAATACTTACAGCTATTTATTGTAAATGAGAAATAATTCAAAATAAAACAAAATTAAGAAGCTAATTTTTAAGGTGACAGATGGTAACAACACCTCACTTATTGTGGTGAGCACTGGGTAATGTATAGAATTGTTGAATCACTATGTTGTACACCTGAAAGTAATACCACACTGTAAGTTAACTGACTTGAATTAAACAAAAGCTTAAAAAAAGAAATATAGATAAATAAGTACACACACAAATAAAATTGAAGAAAATATTCTGGTAAAAAAAAAAGCCATGACAAGAACTACCACTGACAATGAATATATTTTAAAAAAGTGAACTAAATCAAAACCATTGTCATAAATAACTTGTACTAATACTTGATGCAAAACATAAAGTAATGCCAAAATAAATTCTTCATAAAGAAAATTAAAAAAAAATTATCTGTTTCTGAAACCTCAAATCACATTTACAAACTGAGAGGTAGATCAGAAATGGGTAGCAAAATTTCATATAATTAAGCAGTATTTTAGCAGTTTTGAAATTTGTAACTTTAAAAGAGTGAATAGTAGATGTAAATTACATGTTTAAACCTGAATGTGAGCATGTGTACACACACACACACATACACACACACACACACACACGCGTGCACACACACACAATGGACTTCTATAAATCATATATGAATATAAAGGAAGCAAAATAATTGATAGAGAAGAATGACAGAAACAAAGCATAAAGTATGAGAGAAGTAAAAAGAGATATAATCATTTTCACAATTATATTTTGATTATCATCCAAAGAAAACAATTCACACTTTATATCAAAAAAGCATTATCTGACCCTACGTAATTTACAAAGTATGCGAGAAGGAATACAAAACAGAAGGTTTATAATTTTTTTTCAATTAGAAAAATCAGGCAAAACAGAAGGTTTACAATTTTTTTTAAATTAGAAAGAATTCAGGCAAGGTAAAAAGTAAACATTTGATATTAACACCAGACAAAACAGAACTTTAGAAAGTTTTAAAGAATAAATAAGTCGTTATTTTATTTTTAAAATCAAACAAATTGCAATGAAGGCATAGTGTTCACGAAATTTTGTGCACTGGCATATGTAGAAAAGAAATATAGACATTTAAAATTGTTAATTGTTTAAATTAAATATCCTTGTTTTATTGAGGAGAAGCTATGGAAACAATAGTAACATATATTTTATAATATATTTCAGGACTAGGCAAATATGATCCTCAGGCCAAATCTGGCTCTCTACCTGTTTATGTATTGCCCACAGTTATAGTTTTCCTTGTCTTTTTTTGTTTTGTTTCGTTTACAGTTTAAATGGTTGAAAAAATAAAATAGTAATTTTTTTGTTACATGAAAATTATATGAAATTCTGATCCATTTGCCTATAATAAAGCTTTATTGTAATACAACCACACTCGCTCATTTACGTATTGTTTATCTGTGGCTGTTTTCTTGCTAAATGACAGAGGTGAGTAGTTGTGATAGAAACCATATGGTCAGCATAGCCTAAACTATTTGTTTCCCAACACTTTACAGAACAGGTTCTCTGACCCTATTTTATATCTCTATGTATAACATTTCTTAAAAATAGGTGTATGAAATACCCTCCCATAATAATATGTTTGTCTAAAATATAATCCTTATACCATACTTATGGCATACTTCTTTACAGAAAATGCAAACACAATAAAAAAATATTTCCTAAGTGTCAATTAAAACAAAATCTCTAATTCATGAAGGGAGATAGCCTTTGATATGCTGCTAGGAATGAAGAATAGGATCCGTCTTCACAAGCAGAGTCCTCCACTGCTTGTTCCTCAGGTAATCACTTGTACCTTAGTAATTTACAATTTTAACATGTATTCACTACTGTGGTTTTCTGCTCCCTGTCTGGTCAATAAAGATGTTTGTTTGTTTGTTTGTTTGTTTGAAATTAAGATAAAATTAACATACTAAAAAAGCATGGATTCTCAGGATAAAATTTGGTGATTTTTGAAAAACATACACCTGTGTAACCAACACCCCAATCAAGATAGAGAAAATATCCCCATCAGTCAATCCTCAACCCTTGTAGACAACTGTTCTATTCAAAACTATACATTTTTTAACCTCTTCTTAATTTTTATATTAATGGGATCATCCTTTATGCATTATTCAGTATTTAGATTATTTTGTCAACACAGTACTTTTGAGATGCATTCATGTTGTGTGCCTATCAATAGTCCATTTCTTCGTTTTAGCTGAGTAGTTAGTATTCCATTGTATTAACATACTGCAACTGATTATCCCGTTTCTTGTTAATGAACATTTGGCCTATTTTCAGTTTCTTGCTATTATGAATAAAATATCATACAAGTCACTTTTCCCAACAGAAGAGAGAATTCAGAACTAGACCCACACATATGTTGGCAATTGATTTCTGACAGAATGGAAAAGGCAAATATATGAGGAAAAAAAAGCCTTTTAACAAATAATGGTGCTCCAGCATCTCGATAATAACTTACAGGGAAAATGGTCTTTGATATTCCATGTCACAACATGAACAAAAACTACTCTAATATTGAATTATAAACTCATACAGAAAACTGAAATTATAAAGCTTCTAGAAGAAAACATAGAAGAAAATCTGGGCGGAGGTAAAGATTTCTTAGGGGAGACACTAAAAAGCACTAACCACAAAGGAAAAAAAAAACCCATACACTTGGCTTTGTGAAAATTAAAACGTCTACTGAGCAGAAGACACTGAGAAAGAAAACGAAAAAGCAAAGAGACACTTGTATATGTTACAAATAATTCTATCTTGTACAAATAACTTCTTTGACAAAAAAAAGGGGTCCCCAAGAACTTAATTCATGGGCATAAACAGAAATTATTCATTTTTCCTGCTTCTTCTATCAGATTTGTACTTATCACTACACCAGTTATAGCATTTTTGCTTCTTTTTTTTAAGTTTATTTATTTACTTTGACAGAGAAAGAGAGAAAGAGAGATTGAGAACGAGCTCCGGAGAGACAGAGAAAGAGAGAGAATCCCAAGCAGGCTCCACACTGCCAGCATGGAGCCAAATGCAGGGCTCAAACTCATGAATCACGAGATCATGACCTGAGCCATAATCTAGAGTTGGACACTTAACTGACTGAGCCACTCAGGCTCCCCATATTGTTGTTTCTTTTTAACTGAAGGATCAATACAAGAACACTGCAAATTGACAATTAGTGAAATAAACTTTCCATGTACATGTCTTTGTTGAGAAAATCATTTTAAGTTGTTTTACCCACTGGGACAAGTACTGAATGTAGATAAGAAAGGATTTGGATTTCAGAAGCATCTATTTTGAGAATGCAGTGATATAATCCTTACTTTGCTTAGGCAGAGACCATGCCAAGCCCTTGGAGAGCTTGTTAGGTAATCCCCACAGTTGTAGCAAAGTGTAGAGTGTGATTCCAGGACTAACTGTTTTAGTATCAGAACCAGGAGAGTGCTGATGACTTGGAGAAGATCAAGGACATCCCCAAATCACAGTAAAGCCAGTGTTAGAATTCAAGTTTCCTGAATATATCAATCCAGCAGTGTTATTCTATGCAAAATTATGTTTATTCTCTTATGCTCAAATAAATTACAGAAGTATTAGAAAACTACATTGGAATATTATTTACATCCCTATGAATAAATAACTTGCTTTTAATGAGACAGGGAGGATTAGTGAAAACATATTGGCAATTTTGATAGACATAACTCACATATACATATATTCACTCTCATATAAACAGCTCTGAAAGGTGGCTTTTAATAGCATTATTCAGAATGCCAGAATAAATTTCTCCTCATCCATCATTATTTCCTTGTACAATAGGCCATAACCTTGAGTGTGTGAATAAGATTAAAAAAAAAAAAAGATGCAAAGGATATTGCCGTTGCAGGAAAGCTTACTGCACGTTCCTTATTTAAAAAAAGAAAAAGAAATAAAGTATTCAAACATTTCCAGAGTATTAGCAAGGTGACTAAGGTTTAATTTTTTTTGTTCTTTACTGCATGTCAAATATATTCTAATAGGGACATAAGGAGAGACCATAATCAACTATTTCAACCCAGGGTAAAAGCATAATAGGGCAAAAATTACAATTTTTTCCATTTACTATTTTTTTCCTTGATATATTCTTTGCTTATTAAGCAAGGTTATTTCCTTAGGCCAGGATTAGGAATAAATTCAATTCATCAATTCATATAATGTATACAGAGAGGCCAAATATATACTCTTAACATAGTGCAAATATGAAGGCATGGGCCCTGTAAATAAAGAGTTAGTTTGAATTATTAGACCTTTTATCTTTTTCTTAGAAAATACGTGAACTTGATATTGAATTAAGTAAATAATTTAAACTATTACTAGTTTCATAATTATAATAGAAAATAATTCAGTGGATCCTGGGTGGCTCAGTCGGTTAAGCGTCGGACTCCAGCTCAGGTCATGATCTCGCGGCCATAAGTTGAGCCCTACTTTGGGCTCTGTGCTGACAGCTCCAAGCCTGGAGCCTGCTTCAGATTCTGTGTCTCCCAGTCTCTGTCCTTCCCCTCCTCATACTCTCTCTCTCTCTCTCTCCCTCTCAAAGATAAATAAGCATTTAAAAAAAAAGAAAAGCAGTAATAGACTAGGAGTACAGGTAACTCTTTTATAAATTCCATAAAACATCTAAAAGAACAGTATTTAAGTCAATTATCCATAATATAAATCACCAAACTTCAAAGGATATAGCACAGATTAAGTCAGCCCTTCTCAATGGGGTTCTGTGAGAAATTTAAGCCCTTAAAACCCAAAGGTACCCATTAAATTCAGTTAGTTAACTTATCTCCTAGACATTTAGACATCTAGAACAATACTAGCTATGTATCATCCTTTGCAGAATTTAGAAAAAAGTCATTGATATCATACATTTTTTTAAATTTTCAATTAGAAGATGAATCAAGCTTGAAGGCTCTAACGTACAGTATGGTGAGTATAATTAGCAATACTGTATTGTATACTTGAAAGTTCCTGAGAGTAAATCTTTAATGTTCTTACCATGCATACACACAAAAAGGTAATTAAGTGAGGTGATGGATATGTTAACACTACTATTGCAGAAATTATTTCACAATATATATGTATATCAAATCATCATGTTGCACATCTTAAATTTATACAATGTTATATGTTAATTATATCTCAATAAATCTGGAAAAAATAAAACATTTCCTCATAGATCTAAAAAATAGAGTAGATGGGGGCAATACAGGGTATGTAAAGGCCTATTTTACTCTTCTTTTATAGTCAAAGCCGATATCAGGACACTTCCCAATTCTGGGCATCTTTAAGAGGCTCCAAGGTGAGACTCTTAGATCGCAAAGACGTTGATCATAGACAATGATGGTGATGCTTGGGAGGTGTCCTGCAAAATTCCAGGTACTTAGGTATGGTCCTGATTAAGTAGAAGAGAGCAATTGACAGCCTTTCGAATCTCTCTTGCACAAAATCAATGATCTCTGACCCCAGTGAACGGTGACCTCAAGTGTAGCTGTTTGCAGAATCTTCCTTTTTGCTAGGGAACTTCTGCAGGTGGAAGAGGGAATGATACTTCTGTGTAGGAATACCATCTGTAACCACTGGTTCCAGGCCCATGAAGAGTGCTCTGGGTGGTTGCTTCTCAGCTCTTGTCTCACAAAATATGGTATCAAAAGATGCAGTCATATTGTCTTTTTAACATTTTCCAACTGATCTTTTTTACTGTCAAGAACAACACTATCTGTCTGGATTCCATGTTCTAGTCAACTGCTTGAGACAAGAGTCCCCAGTCTGGATGCCAGCTTGGCCCACTGTGCTGTGGTAATCACCACTGAAATAATTATCTATAGGGTTTCTCTTTTCTACCAAAATTCCCTTGTATAATAAATTAAATCACTTTGTATGTATCACATTATAGTTGACATATCTTTAACTTTTTAATTTCAGGTAATATTTGCTTCCTTTTGCTTTTAAATTTTCTTAGAAATTGGACTGATCAGGGGTGCCTGGGTGGCTCAGTCAATTGAATGTCTGATTTCGGCTCAGGTCATGATCTCATGGTTGGTAAGTTCAAGACCCGCATTGGGCTCTGTGCTGACAGCTCAGTGCCTGCAGCCTACTTCAGATTCTGTGTCTCCCTTTCTCTCTGTCCCTCCCCAACTCACGCTGGCTCTCGCTCTCTCAAAAGTAAATAATTATTAAAAAAAAAAAGAAATTGGGCTGATCACATGTCTGAACTACAAGTGAATAATTTATACAAATTAAAAATGAAATTCCAATAAGAAAGACAGTTTATTATCACCATTATTAGATCATGCAAGTTGTATTAGTTGTCTAGGAATGCCATAACAAAGTATTACAAACCAGGTGGCTTAAATAACATAAATTGACACTAAGCAATAGCCCACATGATTATGGAGTTGGCAGCCCAAGTTCAAGTTCCTGGTTCCTTCTGAGGGTTTTGAGAGAACAGTTTGTTCCAGGCTTCTCTCTCTGGCTTGTACATATCCATCTTCATGTTCATATGGCTTTCTTCCTGTGTACATCTCTCCGTGTCCAAATGTCCTCTATTTATTTATTTATTTATTTATTTATTATTTTTTTTTTTTATGGAATTTATTGACAAATTGGTTTCCATACAACACCCAGTGCTCATCCCAAAAGGTGCCCTCCTCAATACCCATCACCCACCCTCCCCTCCCTCCCACCCCCCATCAACCCTCAGTTTGTTCTCAGTTTTTAACAGTCTCTTATGCTTTGGCTCTCTCCCACTCTAACCTCTTTTTTTTTTTTTTCCTTCCCCTCCCCCATGGGTTCCTGTTAAGTTTCTCAGGATCCACATAAGAGTGAAACCATATGGTATCTGTCTTTCTCTGTATGGCTTATTTCACTTAGCATTACACTCTCCAGTTCCATCCACGTTGCTACAAAGGGCCATATTTCATTTTTTCTCATTGCCACATAGTACTCCATTGTGTATATATACCACAATTTCTTTATCCATTCATCAGTTGATGGACATTTAGGCTCTTTCCATAATTTGGCTATTGTTGAGAGTGCTGCTATGAACATTGGGGTACAAGTGCCCCTATGCATCAGTACTCCTGTATCCCTTGGATAAATTCCTAGCAGTGCTATTGCTGGGTCATAGGGTAGGTCTATTTTTAATTTTCTGAGGAACCTCCACACTGCTTTCCAGAGCGGCTGCACCAATTTGCATTCCCACCAACATTGCAAGAGGGTTCCCGTTTCTCCACATCCTCTCCAGCATCTATAGTCTCCTGATTTGTTCATTTTGGCCACTCTGACTGGCGTGAGGTGATACCTGAGTGTGGTTTTGATTTGTATTTCCCTGATAAGGAGCGACGCTGAACATCTTTTCATGTGCCTGTTGGCCATCTGGATGTCTTCTTTAGAGAAGTGTCTATTCATGTTTTCTGCCCATTTCTTCACTGGGTTATTTGTTTTTCAGGTGTGGAGTTTGGTGAGCTCTTTATAGATTTTAGATACTAGCCCTTTGTCCGATATGTCATTTGCAAATATCTTTTCCCATTCCGTTGGTTGCCTTTTAGTTTTGTTGGTTGTTTCCTTTGCTGTGCAGAAGCTTTTTATCTTCATAAGGTCCCAGTAATTCACTTTTGCTTTTAATTCCCTTGCCTTTGGGGATGTGTCGAGTAAGAGATTGCTACGGCTGAGGTCAGAGAGATCTTTTCCTGCTTTCTCCTCTAAGGTTTTGATGGTTTCCTGTCTCACATTTAGGTCCTTTATCCATTTTGAGTTTATTTTTGTAAATGGTGTGAGAAAGTGGTCTAGTTTCAACCTTCTGCATGTTGCTGTCCAGTTCTCCCAGCACCATTTGTTAAAGAGGCTGTCTTTTTTCCATTGGATGTTCTTTCCTGCTTTGTCAAAGATGAGTTGGCCATACGTTTGTGGGTCTAGTTCTGGGGTTTCTATTCTATTCCATTGGTCTGTGTGTCTGTTTTTGTGCCAATACCATGCTGTCTTGATGATGACAGCTTTGTAGTAGAGGCTAAAGTCTGGGATTGTGATGCCTCCTGCTTTGGTCTTCTTCTTCAAAATTCCTTTGGCTATTCGGGGCCTTTTGTGGTTCCATATGAATTTTAGGATTGCTTGTTCTAATTTCGAGAAGAATGCTGGTGCAATTTTGATTGGGATTGCATTGAATGTGTAGATAGCTTTGGGTAGTATTGACATTTTGACAATATTTATTTTTCCAATCCATGAGCAGGGAATGTCTTTCCATTTCTTTAAGTCTTCTTCAATTACCTTCATAAGCTTTCTATAGTTTTCAGCATACAGATCCTTTACATCTTTGGTTACATTTATTCCTAGGTATTTTATGCTTCTTGGTGCAATTGTGAATGGGATCAGTTTCTTTATTTGTCTTTCTGTTGCTTCATTGTTAGTGTATAAGAATGCAACTGATTTCTGGACATTGATTTTGTATCCTGCAACTTTGCTGAATTCATGTATCAGTTCTAGCAGACTTTTGGTGGAGTCTATCGGATTTTCCATGTATAATATCATGTCATCTGCAAAAAGCGAAAGCTTGACTTCATCTTTGCCAATTTGGATGCCTTTGATTTCCTTTTGTTGTCTGATTGCTGATGCTAGAACTTCCAGCACTATGTTAAACAACAGCAGTGAGAGTGGGCATCCCTGTCGTGTTCCTGATCTCAGGGAAAAAGCTCTCAGTTTTTCCCCGTTGAGGATGATGTTAGCTGTGGGCTTTTCATAAATGGCTTTTATGATCTTTAAGTATGTTCCTTCTATCCCGACTTTCTCAAGGGTTTTTATTAAGAAAGGGTGCTGGATTTTGTCAAAGGCCTTTTCTGCATCGATTGACAGGATCATATGGTTCTTCTCTTTTTTTTTGTTAATGTGATGTATCACGTTGATTGATTTGCGAATGTTGAACCAGCCCTGCATCCCAGGAATGAATCCCACTTGATCATGGTGAATAATTCTTTTTATATGCTGTTGAATTCGATTTGCTAGTATCTTATTGAGAATTTTTGCATCCATATTCATCAGGGATATTGGCCTGTAGTTCTCTTTTTTTACTGGGTCTCTGTCTGGTTTAGGAATCAAAGTAATACTGGCTTCATAAAATGAGTCTGGAAGTTTTCCTTCCCTTTCTATTTCTTGGAATAGCTTGAGAAGGATAGGTATTATCTCTGCTTTAAATGTCTGGTAGAACTCCCCTGGGAAGCCATCTGGTCCTGGACTCTTATTTGTTGGGAGATTTTTGATAACCGATTCAATTTCTTCGCTGGTTATGGGTCTGTTCAAGCTTTCTATTTCCTCCTGATTGAGTTTTGGAAGAGTGTGGGTGTTCAGGAATGTGTCCATTTCTTCCAGGTTGTCCAATTTGTTGGCATATAATTTTTCATAGTATTCCCTGATAATTGTTTGTATCTCTGAGGGATTGGTTGTAATCATTCCATTTTCATTCATGATTTTATCTATTTGGGTCATCTCCCTTTTCTTTTTGAGAAGCCTGGCTAGAGGTTTGTCAATTTTGTTTATTTTTTCAAAAAACCAACTCTTGGTTTCGTTGATCTGCTCTACAGTTTTTTTAGATTCTATATTGTTTATTTCTGCTCTGATCTTTCTTATTTCTCTTCTTCTGCTGGGTTTAGGCTGCCTTTGCTGTTCTGCTTCTATTTCCTTTAGGTGTGCTGTTAGATTTTGTATTTGGGATTTTTCTTGTTTCTTGAGATAGGCCTGGATTGCAATGTATTTTCCTCTCAGGACTGCCTTCGCTGCGTCCCAAAGCGTTTGGATTGTTGTATTTTCATTTTCGTTTGTTTCCATATATTTTTTGATTTCTTCTCTAATTGCCTGGTTGACCCACTCATTCGTTAGTAGGGTGTTCTTTAACCTCCACGCTTTTGGAGGTTTTCCAGACTTTTTCCTGTGGTTGATTTCAAGCTTCATAGCATTGTGGTCTGAAAGTATGCATGGTATGATCTCAATTCTTGTATACTTATGAAGGGCTGTTTTGTGACCCAGTATGTGACCTATCTTGGAGAATGTTCCATGTGCACTCGAGAAGAAAGTATATTCTGTTGCTTTGGGATGCAGAGTTCTAAATATATCTGTCAAGTCCATCTGATCCAATGTCTCATTCAGGGCCCTTGTTTCTTTATTGACCGTGTGTCTAGATGATCTATCCATTTCTGTAAGTGGGGTGTTAAAGTCCCCTGCAATTACCACATTCTTATCAATAAGGTTGCTTCTGTTTATGAGTAATTGTTTTATATACTTGGGGGCTCCGGTATTCGGCGCATAGACATTTATAATTGTTAGCTCTTCCTGATGGATAGACCCTGTAACTATTATATAATGTCCTTCTTCATCTCTTGTTACAGCCTTTAATTTAAAGTCTAGTTTGTCTGATATAAGTATGGCTACTCCAGCTTTCTTTTGACTTCCAGTAGCATGATAAATAGTTCTCCATCCCCTCACTCTCAATCTAAAGGTGTCCTCAGGTCTAAAATGAGTCTCTTGTAGACAGCAAATAGATGGGTCTTTTTTTTTTTTATCCATTCTGATACCCTATGTCTTTTGGTTGGTGCATTTAATCCGTTTACATTCAGTGTTATTATAGAAAGATACGGGTTTAGAGTCATTGTGATGTCTGTATGTTTTATGCTTGTAGTGATGTCTCTGGTACTTTGTCTCACAGGGTCCCCCTTAGGATCTCTTGTAGGGCTGGTTTAGTGGTGACAAATTCCTTCAGTTTTTGTTTGTTTGGGAAGACCTTTATCTCTCCTTCTATTCTAAATGACAGACTTGCTGGATAAAGGATTCTCGGCTGCATATTTTTGCTGTCTAGCACCCTGAAAATCTCGTGCCAATTCTTTCTGGCCTGCCAAGTTTCAAAAGAGAGATCGGTCACGAGTCTTATAGGTCTCCCTTTATATGTGAGGGCACGTTTACCCCTTGCTGCTTTCAGAATTTTCTCTTTATCCTTGTATTTTGCCAGTTTCACTATGATATGTCGTGCAGAAGATCGATTCAAGTTACGTCTGAAGGGAGTTCTCTGTGCCTCTTGGATTTCAGTGCCTTTTTCCTTCCCCAGTTCAGGGAAGTTCTCAGCTATTATTTCTTCAAGTACCCCTTCAGCACCTTTCCCTCTCTCTTCCTCCTCTGGAATACCAATTATGCGTATATTATTTCTTTTTAGTGTATCACTTAGTTCTCTAATTTTTCCCTCATACTCCTGGATTTTTTTATCTCTCTTTTTCTCAGCTTCCTCTTTTTCCATAACTTTATCTTCTAGTTCACCTATTCTCTCCTCTGCCTCTTCCATCCGAGCCCTGGTGGTTTGCATTTTGTTTTGCTTTTCCTTTAAAGCGTTTTTCAGCTCCTCGTGACTGTTCCTTAGTCCCTTGATCTCTGTAGCAAGAGATTCTCTGCTGTCCTGTATACTGTTTTCCAGCCCAGCGATTAATTTTATGACTATTATTCTAAATTCACTTTCTGTTATATTATTTAAATCCTTTTTGATCAGCTCATTAGCTGTTGTTATTTCCTGGAGATTCTTCTGAGGGGAATTCTTCCGCTTGGTCATTTTGGATAGTCCCTGGTGTGGTGAGGACCTGCAGGGCACTTCCCCTGTGCTGTGGTGTATAACTGGAGTTGGTGGGCGGGACCACAGTCAGTCCTGATGTCTGCCCCCAGCCCACCGCTGGGGCCACAGTCAGACTGGTGTGTGCCTTCTCTTCCCCTCTCCTAGGGGTGGGATTCACTGTGGGGTGGCGTGGCCCGTCTGGGCTACTTGCACACTGCCAGGCTTGTGATGCTGGGGATCTGGCGTATTAGCTGGGGTGGGAAGGCAAGGTGCATGGCGGCAGGGGGGGCAGGCTTAGCTCGCTTCTCCTTAGGTGATCCACTTCAGGAGGGGCCCTGTGGCAGCCGGAGGGAGTCAGATCCGCTGCCGGAGGTTTGGCTCCGCAGAAGCACAGAGTTGGGTGTTTGCGCGGAGCGAGCAATTTCCCTGGCCAGAACCGGTTCCCTTTGGGATTTTGGCTGGGGGATGGGCAGGGGAGATGGCGCTGGCGAGCGCCTTTGTTCCCCGCCAAACTGAGCTCTGTCGTCCGGGGGCTCCGCAGCTCACCCTCCCTTTGTCCTCCAGCCTTCCCGCTTTCCGAGCAGAGCTGTTAACTTATGACCTCCCAGACGCTAAGTCGCGCTTGCTGTTGGAACACAGTCCGTCAGGCCCCTCCGCTTTTGCAAGCCGGACTTGAGGGCTCTGCTTGGCTGGCGAGCCGCCCCTCCGCCCCGGCTCCCTCCCGCCAGTCCGTCGAGTGCGCACCGCCTCGCCGCCCTTCCTACCCTCTTCCGTGGGCCTCTCGTCTGCACTTGGGTCCGGTGACTCCGTTCTGCTAATCCTCTGGCGGTTTTCTGGGTTATTTAGGCAGGTGTAGGTGGAATCTAAGTGATCAGCAGGACGCGCGGTGAGCCCAGCGTCCTCCTACGCCGCCATCTTCCTGCGTCTCCCCAAATGTCCTCTATTTATAAGGACACCAGACATAATGGATTAGGACCCACCCTAACTGACCTCATTTTAAGTAGCATATCTCTGTAAAGACCCCATATACAAATACATTTTGAGATACTGGGGTAATAAGTTCAACATATGAATTTTGGAGGCAATACAACTGAATCTATAACGTGTACATAAATTATGCATATAATATAGCTTATGCACTACTCTGCTACATATCACTCAGGGATGCTTAAAGATTATAAGGCATGAAATGAAATACAAAACTGATGTAAGTCATGGTCCTCATGCTGAAGGAGCTTATAGAGTTAAGACTAAATTTACTCAAATAAATGAGACAGAACAGTCTTTCTTTCTTTCTTTCTTTCTTTCTTTCTTTTTTCTTTCAAGTTTATTTATTTTGAGAGAGAAAGTGAGAGTGAGAGAGAGAGCACAGAAGCAGGGACAGACAGAGAGAGAGAGAGAGAGAGAGACAGAGAGAGAGAGAGAGAGAGAGACAGAGAGAGAGAGAGAGAGAATCCCGAGCAGGCTCTACATTGTCAGTGAGTGGATGGCGTGAGGCTCTATCTCATGACATGAGATTATGACCTGAGCCAAAATGAAGAGTCAGACGCTTAACCAACTGAGCTACCCAGGTGCTCCTATAATAGTATTTATAATGTAGCATAAGTGACATATCCTGAAAATAAAGTAATGCTTCTGTCACACAGTATTTTCTTCCCACTGTGGCTCTTTTGAATATTACATCCTATACACAGAGTCTTCCAGAAGGTTATATTCTATTTCTAACTAGGGCTTTAGACCCTAAACACTCCTACTTTGAAGAATTGAGATGGAGTACTTGTGAATCTCAGGCAGTCATGGCCCCTGTCCTAAGCCCATTGCACCATCAGAGGGAACCTCTCTAAAACATTCCAGCTGTGCTAATCCAATGGGCCAAGAAAATATGCCCCCCAGCTATCTCTGGCCTCCTGATAGATCACAGTCTGCATACTCAAGACTCTGGAATTCCCTGTCTAAATACCCAGAGTCCAGTTGCATGACCTTTGCTTGGTTATTTTCTATTGGATTTCATAAGGGCAGACTGTGCTTCACATATGCATGTCCTTAGGTCCAGGCCTGACTGAGGATTGGATGTTTGCATGAGATGGGTTCAGAGCTTGGATGTGTGTATTGAGTTGTCATATATATGTGTATAAGACCTTCTGCTAAAGGATGAAACCAGGGTGGGAAGAGAACTGAGGGCTGTTGATGTGAGACCATTTTGCATTTCTCTATCTTCATCATTTCATCATAATAGTTCCCAAATATTGGAAATAAGTCTTTTATTTTGGATGAAAATGAAAACTTTTATCCATCAGTATTTCATAATATAAGGCTACTTTGTTGTTGTTTTTTTTTTTTAATTTTTTTTTCAACGTTTTTATTTATTTTTGGGACAGAGAGAGACAGAGCATGAACAGGGAGGGGCAGAGAGAGAGAGGGAGACACAGAATCGGAAACAGGCTCCAGGCTCCGAGCCATCAGCCCAGAGCCTGACGCGGGGCTCGAACTCACGGACCGCGAGATCGTGACCTGGCTGAAGTCGGATGCTTAACCGACTGCGCCACCCAGGCGCCCCATTATAAGGCTACTTTGAATGATATTTTTCTCCTTTTGATTGTTTCTAGTTTAGTATACTAGAATATAGAAATGCATTGTATTTATTTTTTAATTTTATTTTTTCAAAAAATAGCTTTATTGTGGTATAACTGCCATACAGTGAACTGCACATATTCAAATTATAAAATGTGCTATTAACTAACAAATGTTACACCTGTGAAACCACCACAACCTGAAGATAATGAATATAAGCATTATCCCAAAGTTTCCTTTTGTCCCTTGGCAATTCTTTCCCCATGCCTAACTGCTCACTCCCTTCCCCTGCCACTGACCTGTTTTCTATCACAAATTACTGATCCACGGTTGTTGTTTTGAGTCTTTTTTTTACATTTTAAAATTTACATCCAAATTAGTTAGCATATAGTGCAACAATGATTTCCAGGAGTAGATTCCTTAGTGCTCCTTACCCATTTAGCCCATAGCCCCTCCCACAACCCCTCTAGTAACTCTCAGTTTGTTCTCCATATTTATGAGGAGAAAGCAGTCAAAAACCTCTTTGATCTTGGCCTCAGCAACTTCTTACTCAACACATCTCCAGAGGCAAGAGAAACAAAAGCAAAAATCAACTATTGGGACCTCATCAAAATAAAAAGCTTCTGCACAGAGAAGGAAACAATCAACAAAACTAAAAGGCAACTGACACAATGGGAGAAGATATTTGCAAATGACATATCAGACAAAGGGTTAGTATCCAAAATCTATAAAGAACTTATCAAACTCAACACCCAAAAAACAAATAATCCAGTGAAGAAATGGGCAAAAGAGATGAGTAGACACTTCTCCAAAGAAGACATCCAGATGACCAACTGACACATGAAAAAATGCTCCACATCACTCATCATCAGGGAAATACAAATCAACACAATGAGATACCACCTCATGCCTGTCAGAATGGCTAACATTAACAACTCAGGCAACAACAGATATTGGCGAGGATGCAGAGAAAGAGGATGTCTTTTGCATTGTTGGTGGAAATGCAAGCTGATGCAACCACTCTGGGAAACAGTATGGAGGTTCCTCAAAAAACTAAAAATAGAACTGCCCTATGACCCAGCAACTGCACTACTAGGCATTTATCCAAGGGATACAGGTGTGCCGTTTTGAAGGGACACATGTGCCCCCCATGTTTATACCAGCACTATCAACAATAGTTTAAAATATGGAAAGGGCCCAAATGTCCATTGATAGGTGAATGGATAAAGAAGAAGTGGTGTATAGATAGACAGATAGATAGATAGATAGATACACACACACACACAATGGAGTATTACTCGGCAATCAAAAAGAATGATATCTTGACATTTACAACTACGTGAATGGAACTGGAGGGTATTAAGCTAAGTGAAATTAGTCAGAGAAAGACAAAAATCATATGACTTAACTCATATGAGGACTTAAGAGACAAAACAGATGAACACAAGGGAAGGGAAACAAAAATAGTATAAAAACAGGGAAGGGGAGTGCTGCTATGAACATTGGGGTACAAGTGCCCCTATGCATCAGTACTCCTGTATCCCTTGGATAAATTCCTAGCAGTGCTATTGCTGGGTCATAGGGTAGGTCTATTTTTAATTTTCTGAGGAACCTCCACACTGCTTTCCAGAGCGGCTGCACCAATTTGCATTCCCACCAACAGTGCAAGAGGGTTCCCGTTTCTCCACATCCTCTCCAGCATCTATAGTCTCCTGATTTGTTCATTTTGGCCACTCTGACTGGCGTGAGGTGATACCTGAGTGTGGTTTTGATTTGTATTTCCCTGATAAGGAGCGACGCTGAACATCTTTTCATGTGCCTGTTGGCCATCTGGATGTCTTCTTTAGAGAAGTGTCTATTCATGTACTCTCAACAATAGCCAAATTATGGAAAGAGCCTAAATGTCCATCAACTGATGAATGGATGAAGAAATTGTGGTTTATATACACAATGGAATACTATGTGGCAATGAGAAAAAATGAAATATGGCCCTTTGTAGCAACGTGGATGGAACTGGAGAGTGTAATGCTAAGTGAAATAAGCCATACAGAGAAAGACAGATACCATATGGTTTCACTCTTATGTGGATCCTGAGAAACTTAACAGGAACCCATGGGGGAGGGGAAGGAAAAAAAAAAAAAGAGGTTAGAGTGGGAGAGAGCCAAAGCATAAGAGACTGTTAAAAACTGAGAACAAACTGAGGGTTGATGGGGGGTGGGAGGGAGGGGAGGGTGGGTGATGGGTATTGAGGAGGGCACCTTTTGGGATGAGCACTGGGTGTTGTATGGAAACCAATTTGTCAATAAATTTCATAAAAAAAAAAAAACAAAAACAGGGAAGGGGACAAAGCATTTGATTTTTTTAAATTGATTTTGTACTTTTCAATTTTGCTAAACACATTTAGTGTTCTGGTAGTTATTCCCCTTATATATAGATGATCATTCATGTGTTAATGAGAGTTTTATATGTTCATTTCCAATCTACATGACATTTATTTCAGTTTCTTGACTTACTGCATTGGAATAAACCTCAATTACAATATTAAATGTAAGTGGGGGCACCTGGGTGGCTCAGTCAGTTGAGCATCTGACTTCAGCTCAGGTCATGATCTCATGGTTGGTGAGTTTAAGTCCCATATCAGGCTCTGTGCTGACAGCTGAGAGCCTGGAGCCTGCTTCAGATTCTGTGTCTCCCTCTCTCTCTCTGCCCCTCTCCCACTCATTCTGTCTCTCTCTCAAAATAAATTTAAAAAAATTAAAAGAAAAGAAAAGTTTTAAAAAATGTTAAATATTAAGTGGGAACAACTGATATCTTCATCTTGGAGGAAAAGCATTCAGTTTTTTGAGAAGTATAATAGCTGTAGGTGCTTTGTAGATGTACTTTACCAGGTTGAGAAAGTCACTTCCTATTTCTAGTTTGATGATAATTTTATGAAGAACAGTTATTGGCTTTTACCAAAAGCGTTTTAGTATTTATTGCCATGCTTATATATTTTTCTTGCATATTTTCCTACTATGGTGAATTGCATTGTTTAATTTTAAAATCTTAAACCAAACATATTCCTTGGATGAACCTCACTTATGCATCACGCACACACACACACACACACACACACATACACAATGATTTGCTAAAATTTTGTAATAACTTTTTGAACTTCATGAGTGATTTTGGTCCCAAGTTTAATTTATCTTCATTTAGTTATGAAATGAGGGTAATGTTGACCTGTCGATGGAGTTGTGAAATATTCATTTTTCTTCAATTTTTAGGAAAGTTTTTTTAAAATTGTAATTATTTTTCATTTAAATATTGATAGAATTCTCCAGTAAATCCATCTCATCCTGGATATGTATCCTTCACAGAATTTATCCATTTTACTTAAGCTGTTGAATTTACTGTCATAAGTTTATTCATAATATTTCCTTACTACACTTTTATAATATAGAGAGAATTTAGAAAAACCACATCTATCATACCTAGCATTAGTAACTTTATCTCTTCCTTTTTTTTCCTGCTCAGTTTGGCTAAATATATAACATTTTTTTTGTAATCTTCTCAGGGAATCAGGTTTTAGTTCATTGTTCCCTATTTTTCTCTTTTATATTTTATTGATTTTTTTCTCTGATATTTTTTATTCCCTTTATTACACTTACTTTATTTTGCTCTCTTTTTTCTATTTTCTTAAAGGGAAAGCTGAGGTAATTTTTAGAGACCTTTCTTCTGTTCTAATATTGAAGTTTAATATTATAAAATTTCCCCTAAGCACTGTAACATTTACACACATAAATTTTGATATGCTGTGTTTTCATCTTTATCCAATTAAAAATACTTTTAAATATTCTCTTGATATTTTGGCCAATTGTTATTTTGAAATGCATTACTTAGTCTCCAAATATATTAGTCTCTTGAAATACTTTCAAGTCGACTGTTTATTGTTACAATTTAAAGGAGTTCCTTTTATTTAAGTGAGGTGTTTTGTTTTTTTTTTTTCATGGCCCAGATCATAATCAATATGTCAAAAACATAATATTTTACATAGTCTGTATGGACATTAAAAGATGTGTCTTCTGCTGGTTGAGTGCCTCAAAAATGTCATTTGTGTAATGTTGGTTGATTCAATGTTGTCTATACCGAGACTGTCTATACCCTTAGAAATTTAGTTCTATAAGTTTTTAGGAGAGGGAAATTTAATCTTCAACTATAATTAAAAATTTTTCTATTTCTCCTTCTAATTCTGTCAGTGTTTTCTTCATGTATTTGAAAACATTCTTCTTATATATAAATATTTAGGATTTTTTTTAGTCTCTTGATGAATTGATTACTATCACTATGAAATAAACTTATCATGGTAATATCTGTTGCTGTAGCCATCTACTTAAATATTAATATAGACTTTCAAGTTTTCTTCCTTTTAATATTATTATTGAAATCTTTTCCCATCTTTTTATTTTAATATACTTATTTCTTTACATTTTAAAATTAGTTTCTTTCAGGCATCATAGTTTCATTTTGTAAAGCAATTAAAACATTTGCCTCTTAATTAGGTTGTTTAGAACATTTTCATTTAATGTGGGTTTTTTTTTTTAGTATCTGGCATTAAATCTACCATTGTGATATTTATTTTATTTTATTATTTTATTTTCTTAAAAGACGTTTTCTTAAAAAAATTTTTTAATGTTTATTTCTTTCTGAGAGAGAGAGAGAGAGAGAGAGAGAGAATGTGAGCAGGGGAGGTGCAGACAGAGAGGGAGACACAGAATCTGAAGCAGGCTCCAGGCTCTGAGCTGTCAGCACAGAGCCTGGTGTGGGGCTTGAAGTCACAAACCATGAGATCATGACCGGAGCTGAAGTTGGCCACCTAACCTACTAAGCCACCCAGGTGCCCAATACTTGTTTACTGCATGTTGTCTTTGTTCCCTTCAATTCCTCTTCTGCCATTTTCAGTATTGAATACTTTTGCGTGTGTGTGTTGTATATTAGCATATTAAGTGCAACTCTTTATTTTGTATTTCTGTTGTTACTTTAGAGTTAACAGCACATATTTTTAACTTACACAATCTACCTTCAAGATATATTTCACATTTCATTTATCTTTTAAGCATTTTACAATATCATATTTCTATTATACCTCTCCTGGTCTGTATACTATTATCATACATTTTACTTTTACACAGGAACTCCATAATTCACTATTATTGTTTTTGCTTTAACTAGTTCATTATTTTTTAAATGGAGAGAGCATGAGCTGGGGAGGGACAGAAAGAGAGAAGGGCAGGGATCCCAAGTGGGCTCTGCCCTGACAGCAGCAAGCCCAATGAAGGGATCAACTCAAGAATCATGAGATCATGACCTAAGCCAAAGTCAAAGTCTGACACTCAACTGACTGAGCCATCCAGGCATTCCAAAATAGTTAATTATTTTTAAAGACTTTAAAAGATAAGAAAAGTTGAATTTACTCATATTTTTACCATTTTCAGGGCTCTAAATCATTTTCAAAAACCACGAACTCATACCTGGTATCGTTCTCCTTTTGCATGAAGGATTTCCTTTACCATGTATAGTAATACAAATTTGCAGGTCATGAATTCTTTCAGCTTTTTTATGTCTATCATATTTATTTCACTTTTGTTTTTGAAAGATATTTCTTTAATGTAATTCTAGGTCAACAGCTAATCTGGTTTTAATTAATTTAAAAAATGCTCCACTCTGTTCTGGCCTGCATTATTTATAACATAAAGTATGCTGCCATTCTTATTTCCATTCATCTACATGAAATGTGTTTATTTCCTTTTGTTGCTTTACAAATTTTTATTGTGGTTTTAAGAAACTTGATTAAAATTTGCAATTTTATTCATGTTTGTAATATTTGGGAATGGTTGAGTATCTTGGATCTATGAGTTTATACTTTTTGTCAGTATCAGGAAATATATGACTGTTATTTCTTCAAATATTTTCCTTTCCCCACACTTTTCTTGGACTTCATTATCCATATATTGAGCGTCTTAAAATTGTCCCACAGTGCACAGCTATTTTCATTTCACTATGTTTTATCTGTCTTTGATTTTAGAAAATGTCTATTGTTATATCTTAAAGTTACTATTTTTTTCTTCTGCAGTTTCTAATATGCTATTAATCCATCAACAGAGCTTTCATCTCAGACACTGTATTCCTTATTTATAGAAGCTTGACTTGGGCCTTATTATATGCATTTTCCATGTGTAGCTAACATGCTGAATCCTTCCTGTACCATCTTGAACATATAAAACATATTTAATAACTTTTAAAAAATACCTTTATCATCTACTATCCTAATCATTTGTTTGTTTCTATTGATTGATGTTTTCTTAATTATTATTTCATATTTTCCTGCTTCTTTGCACATACAATAACTTTTTATTGCATTCCAGATATTGTGAATTTCACCTTTGTTCTGGGACAAAATTTAAGTCATTTAAAGTTGCTTTTAAGTTTTGTTAGGTGAGACCAAAGCATCTATAAGTGTAGGGCTATTTTTGCCCCCGCTAATTAGGAAAAAAACATCGTGAATACTCTTGAATTACAAGAGTTTTAAGTTTGGCTGGTTAAATAGAAACTACTCTTAGCATTGTGTCAGCTGTAGGAATTATTCCCTCTGCTTATTCTATGTTGTTCATTCCCAGTCTCAGTTTTGTCACATGCACACAGTGATCCTTAGTTGGCCAAATCCTCCAGGGACACTCTGCAGAACTCCCCAATACATTATGTCTCTCTCTTTCTATCTCTCTGTTTTCCAGTACTCTGATTTGCATGTTCTAAAATTATTGTCCTCCTCAGACTCATAAGGTCTCTTCAACTCAAGGAGACCACTGTATGTACTCTGGTTCCCTAGCGTTTCAAAACTTTCCCTTGGCATTAAGGTGGGGTTTTTACAGGGTTTGCCTCATTCGTTTCCTTTCTCCCAGGAATCAGAGTACTGGACTACCTAATATGCAATAGCAGGATACCATTTAAGATATAAGACCATTTTTCTAGTTGCTTCAGAACGTAAGTCTTGCCCTTGCTATTCTATATTGACCAGAATCAAAACTCCCTGAAATTCTTTACTTCTGAAAAGCAACTACAACAAAAAACGTTTCCATTACCTAAACAACTTTTTAAGTATACGACCACACAGTAACCTAGAAAAAATACTCTTTATATATACATCTATCTAGACAAATTCTCTCTTAATATAAACACGTAATATTTTGCAGAATTTTAATAAACAATGTTTTTTAGAAAAGCAATGATCATATAAATCAAGGAAGACTGTAATTATGTTATTTACCAGGATTTGCTCATTAGTAGAGAAAATCACATCTCCAATGGCAGAGGTTCCTATGTATTATCATTACTACTATTTATTATTATTTTGCCAGTATATAACACTTATCAGTCTCTTTGTGGTTGCAACATTCATGGAATTCAAACGTATACACAGGAAAAAAAAGCACTCATTTCATCTTCATTTTAAAAAGCCAACTAGAAATAAAAGCACAGACAATATTTCAACTGATAGTTCCAAGTAGGTTTTATAATTTTACTAACAAATGCAGTTACCAACATGCCTTCACTTATTTATTTTTTTTGATTGTGGGGGGTGTGAATCAAGATTAAATGTTACAAAGAAATATACTTAAAAAGTTGGAAAAGGCATAAAATACTTCTCAGATCTGAAGAAAAAAAAGTTTCCTTCACAAGAGTAGAAAATATGAAAAATAAAAGTTGGCAATCCCACAATATGTGAAAAATTCTTTTCCCAACTGCACAAGGATATTTTTGGATGAAAATCTAATGAAATAATTAATTTTATCTCATTAAGCAATGACAGTGTTTAGCGAAGAAATGTACAAGAGAGTGAAAGATCTCAAATGAGTGTCAAATAGTGTCAGCCATGCCAACTCTGTGTCAGATACGTGTCAATTGTATAATAAGCTATAGTCAAGCCGATTTTCATTACTGGTAGATGAAAGTATCCTGCTTGAAAAATGAAATTTTACTGCCAGAATTTGTAATGTCCATAAGGAAGTAAAAGGTGTAAGAAGTAACATTATTTTCAATATCTAAAACACTAAAATATATTTCAGATAGGTAAACAAATTTACAATTACATTTTTGTGCAGAGACCCACCATTATTGATTTGATCAGAAACACAGGTATTAACAAACATTAAAAGCATCCACTGTTTTATCATTCCATTGATCTATCCACGTATGACACTTAATAGCTAAGAATTTAGTGAAAGAGTTCATAAATCAAAAAATATTATCCATGTTATTAATAACATTAAAAGCAATCCTTTGAATGATTGATAATTTTATAATCAGTGCAGAATACCTTTAATAGGTTTTTCTACACAGAAAAAAGTCTCAACTACATTTTTAAATAATTTTTATTATTAAATGTTATTATAACAATTTTATTCAATCAATAATAATTAAATATATAAATGTAATTTAATTGAAATATTAAAAATAATGTAACATAGATGTAAAATATGTAACATGTGAAAAGTTTAATCAGGTTCTTCTGAAGCTTCAAGGAAAATGAAGGATTATTTATATTAAAGTGAAGGGAATTACCATTGTTTTGAAAGGCATGTTACTTAAAAACAATATTAATCTTTAAGAAATTTTCTGTTGCTAGCTCTAGTGCTTTTTCTATAACACATATATTACATATACTGATTTATAGCCAAATTATTCCTATTGGATCTATTAAAATTATGCTTTGTTGATTTTAAGTTTTTACAACTTTCTTATAAAAAGCCATAGTATAGAATGTTTTGGCACTCTTTATAGAAGGAATTGGAATAAAAAGTGACCTTGATGTAAAATCAAATTATTTAATCTGTCTAACTGCAAAAGATTTTATACTCAGATTAAGACTAAGAAAATATTCAAGAATCCTCTGAACAGACTTTAAAGAAATATATTAAATTTGCAAAGACATATGCAATAAAACATTATTATTCAATCTTACTAAAAGGTAATTTTCACAATATTCCCATTTTTCTTACCTTTGCATATTCAAAAATTATTTGCAGCACAATTATTAAATATTAATGTGAAAATTGCATATTAATTCTTTTTTATATATTTTTCCATTGCTTACTTTTTCCTAATTGTATTCTGATACTCTCCTCAGTTTTCCATACAAATGATCTATAACCTTTCATTCCACTGCTTCTTTTCCTAGTTAATCTTCTATTCCTTACCACGTATCAAAAAATGTGGTCTTCAAGGTATTTTTAAACTACCAGAGGTTGAAATATGTATCTCAATATATTGGGGACTTCAAAACAGAAGATAGGTTGTCTGAGTTAATTCCTCATTTTTACCATCGTACAACACACTGTGGAGAATTATTTTGTCACTGCACTTATAAATAAGGTACAAGTCATCTGTAAGAATCACATACTTCATTTTCCTTTTCCAGCTTGACTTCTCAGGTATTTTGTTTACCATGTATTAAGCAAACTTATACTCTTCTTTTTCTTACATTCAAATACATTTTTATTACTTTTATTACTTTTTATTACTTTTATTAATAAAAGCTTTATTTATTTTCCCAAGGAGCTATTTCTACTCTAATGTCCACTCCTACATTTGCTTTTAAACTGTCTTATGGTCCTTGTACAAAATGACTTCTTAACTCAAACAATTTCACTTACAAATTGATGTATTTCCTAGTAGATGACTATTATGTATATCAGTATGGTCATATCTGGGAATTTACACATGGTTATGGTATAAACTGTTTTTCTTTTATCTCTCCCTTACACCATGACAGAAACTTTTTTTTTTATTTTTTAAATAAAGTGTATAGAAAATTTTCATTAGCAATGAATTTTTTTTTTAATTTTTTTTTCAACGTTTATTTATTTTTGGGACAGAGAGAGACAGAGCATGAACGGGGGAGGGGCAGAGAGAGAGGGAGACACAGAATTGGAAACAGGGTCCAGGCTCCGAGCCATCAGCCCAGAGCCCGACGCGGGGCTCGAACCCACGGACCGCGAGATCGTGACCTGGCTGAAGTCGTACGTTTAACTGACTGCGCCACCCAGGCGCCCCGAGCAATGAATTTTAATGTTAAAATAGTGAGAGTCATATTAAAAATTATTTGATCAAAAAGAGTAACTGGATCTATTATAGTTAAGAACCTTGGACTAGAATTATTCTCATTTTGCTATCAGAAAATCACTATATTCTCCTCAACTGATACTATTACAAAGACTTTCTTATCAGAGGGCTTCAAAAGAAATAGGATAGGAAAATCACTGGTCATATGTCTGCTTCCATACTGCCTGCTAACTTTCTACTGGCAGTAGGATTCTGTTGAAGAGTTTATTTTGTTGTACTATATAAACTGTTAGAGATGTAATAGGAAAAAGAAACACCATTTCTGTCTTAGTCCATTTAGACTGCTCTAACAAAATACAATAAACTGGGCTCCTTATAAAGAAAAAAAGAAATTTATTTTTCACAGTTCTAGAGAATGGAAGTCCAAGATCAGGGTGCCAGCATGGTCAGGCGAGGGCTCTCTTCTGGGTAGTAGACTTTGTACCCTAACATGGCAGAAGGGGCTAGGGATCTGTCTGAGGTCCCATTCATGAGGGATCTATCCTCATGGCCCAAACACCTCTCAAAGGTCCCTTTTCCTAGTACTATCATATTGGGCATTAGGATTTCAACACATAAGTTCTGGGGGAACACAAATGTTCATATCATGCAGTTCCCTTCAATTTCTAATAATATAAAACCACCTTACTTTTTAACAGAACATGACAATTATTGAAAAAAATGACTGAATCCAGTTTTCAACTAGTGACAGCTCTATGGTGGTGGGAAGTGTATAAGCTAAATCATGTGTTACATCATTGCTCACACTGGGTTCTTTGCAATCAAAGACCAATTTAATAACTGCATATATTATTAGGCTTTATTACACCATTCTTCCTTTTCACTGGTCTTGACCTTTCAGGGTACAAAAATGTATAAATACTTAAGTTGATAGTGCTTACATTTACCTTGTGTCCTAAAGTACTGTGAAAATAAGGTGAGGAACAACAAAAAGAATATGAATATAAAGCTGAACATCATTGATGATTTTAGTGCCTGAGGAGATGTATAAAGAAATGTATTGATGAGATACAATGTGTGAAATGCCCTGGTCAATTCAGTAACTACACCTACACTGTGGACTGGTATTTTCCTTCTTTCAGTAAGGAACCACCTAGAATCTCAGGTTAAAGTGTACATATACTGAGAGGATGGATAGAAATCTACAGACTTACTTCTTGATTTCACTTTATTGACTCAGGGTCCTACCCATATATACCTCTTAGTGGATAACCTTCTGGAGGGTTATTAATCAATATTCATTGATTCAGTAATCCTCTACTTTGTATCTATGTTCCATGAATATTTCAACTTGTAAGGGAGAGTGAATCATGGATAGCTATCAGTAACATACACCCTGAAAACATATGTTATACCAGACTTCCCCATTTCCTTAAATTTTACTCATAGAGCACTCATTTATATTTAAATCTCATAAGTGATAAGGTGATATTATTATCCCACTTTTATAGATAAAGAAACTGAGGTACACAAAGATTAAGTAACTTTCTCAAGGTCACTTAGCCCTGGTAAGAATGCTAGTCAGGCTCCAGGATTTTCTCTAAATTATTATGCCTTTCTATCTTCTATCTTCTTTAACCAATGAAAAATAATTAAGTACAATTAGCAAGCAATGGTGGATTTTCCTAGCCAAAGGTAGGTTTGCCCTTACCTTGGACATCTCGGTATCATTGGACAATATTTTCCAACCCCTACACCTTAAGAGTCTTTCTCTAGGACAGTGTCTACCAGGTTACAATCCTTTCCTGACTTTCTCTGAGTTCTGATTATTGCCTCTCATCTCTCTTCTCTAATTCTTCCTGAACAGTTGCTTCTTAAAAGTTTTCAGTTTTTACAAAGTACCACATTTTTCCTCATTTAAGACATTTCTGTCTAATATTTAGCTCTGTGTCTTATAGAGCTCTCAAATTCAATATATTCAGTTAGTTACATATTATTTGTTTTCTCCAAGCGCCTTCACTGGTATTCTTCATCTGTGCTAAAGAATACAATCAACCTAATCTTCCAAGGTATAAACCCCAGGATTATTCTCAATTTCCAAGTTTCCTTCATTCTTACTAGCACACTGGTCACAGTTATGGGTTGAAATGCATAACCTCAAAAATATGTTGAAGTCCTAAGCTCTGTTCCTGAGAATGTAATATTTGGAAATAGGATGGTTTCCAAATATCGTTATTTAAAATGAGGTCATCCTAGAGGAGGATGGGCTTTAAATCCAATATGTAGTTTTAGAAGAGAAGGAGAGACAGAGACACAGACAGAAAACATGCCATTCCATTAAAGAAGGAGGCAGAGATTGGAGTTATGCAGTTGCAAGCAACGGGAAGCTAAGGATTGCTAGCAGCCCCCAGAAGCTTAAATAAAGAAAGACATGGAAATGATTCCTGCCTAGATGCTTCAGAGACTATAGCCCTGTTTTCCCCTTGACTTTGGATTTCTAGCCTCCAGAACTACAGTTAACAATTCTTTTGCTTTAATCCACCCACTGTGTGCTACTTTATTATGGCAACCCTAGGAATCTAATACAGTCTCCACATCTTGACTCTTATTTTTAATGCCTATCTTTTTCCTTCCTTCACAGATCAAGGTCTCTTGGTTTTGTTTTTGTTTTGTCTCAACTATTTATAAAGCTTCCGTCAATATTTCTCTTCCATCAACCTCAAATAATATAGCCAGATGGATCTTCCAAACATACCAATCTGATTCTGCCATCACCCTGCTTAAATATTTGCTGGCTTCTCATTGCACACAGAACAAATCTCAAATTTTCTTAATGTTGCCTGTAACCTATAAGCCAGCCTCAATCATCACATCTGTTTCCCACATTATAAAATCAGTCAATACTAAACTTTTTAAAAATCAGTCAATACTAAACTTGAACATCCTATTCCTTCTCAAATTTTAAAACAACTACATTATGAAATTATTATTTTCAGGAGACTGTTCTTATCCTGCACCTGCATCTATGCTCTCATCTTTCAAGACTCAGCTGAAAAGTAACTTAGTAAGTAAAGAGACCCTAAGTCCTTAGTAAGTAAAGAGATCCTGGGCTGGGTTAGGATGCTTGTTACAGATTCTTAAAAACCAGGACCACCTTCATATTTTATTGCTATTATTTATAAATGTGGTTTCCTTGTAGACTTGGATCACTGTGTAGGGCAGAAGCCATGCCTCTTTTGCTCGCTACTTAGCTTAACTCTTACCATCTAGTAGGTCCTGATAAATAGTATTGTCAAGTATTAGGGGACTTTCCTTCTTAGAGGAAACTAGAACACCTCTACATTATTGCCAGAACTATCATCTTTAAAATTAATGTGAATTATTTTAAAATACATAAATCAAATCCTAATGTTAATGTTATATGAGAATTTTATTTGGAATTATCCTCACTTAAAGTTTTGGTATATCAATACCAGTGATTTAAAAAAATAAGGGAAAAACCAAATGAAGTTCTTGTAAACTATCATAGATTAAGGTGTAAAAGAATGTATGTTTTAATATGTATGTAATTTTGGATATAATAATGTACCTTTTATTATTGTCTAAGAAATTCCAATAGGAAAAGTTCTGGAATTAAATGTTTTCCTTTCCTGTGATTTTTTTAATTAAAAATAACATTATGCTTCTTGTAAAAATAAAATAAACAATATGTAATTTGAGTAAAAGTTATGTCAGCATTTACCTTGTTACTTGGTATATTTTGAAATCTAGTCTGTATTTTCATATTTAAAATTTCCTTCAGAAGAATAAGTGCATAGGGAACAGGTAACACAATGTATTTTTTTGCGTAAAATTTAGCTCCGCTGTCATCAAGATTCAAGTAAGAGAGAAAAAAAAGAAAGTTATTGTAAGTTATTACCCGCATCGAGTCATTATAATTGAGCCATTCTAAATTATTACTATTCTTTCAATAGGATCCCACAAAAAATAAAGTACTCAATATATGAACTATAGTAAATAGTATAGACAGAGGCATACTGCATCACTTGTATCTAATACATTCTTCTCTGTGATGTAGAACCCAGTTTCATCTATGTTCTTTACAGAAAATAGGTTTATTTCTCCTTCTAATGGTAATCATGTTTCTTAGCACATTTTAAAATGATTTTTGATGATGCTTCATTGCTACACATACATAATTACTTTGGTCTTACTCTAAATCATAGTCATTCACTGAGGCACTGTCCAACATTCTAGAGGTTATTGTGCATCTGAAAAATATAATAATGTCTTTTAAAAGGAGATCAACATATTTAGTGTTAAACAACTAGGGTGTGTAATTTAATAGTTTTTCTTTACTACAGCTTAATTTGATTATAATTAATACAAAAGACTACCAATAGAAGATCACTTAGTAATAAAAATGAAAAAAACATGCCAACGTGATCATAAAATTTTTATAATGTTAACTTCAATCACAAATGGAACTTCATGCTCAATATAATACCTTTCTTGACAATGAAGTTATTTAGTTTCATTTCTACTTTTGAAGAAACTCCAAAGTTATGATTACAACCTTTTATTCCAGAATTTGTCTCCCTGTGACAAAGAACCTCTGTCCTTTCAATAATGCTCATCACCACATCAGAGTGCTAAATAAACAAAACAGAAATGGACAAGATGTGTGTGTATGAATGATTTATGAAGCGTAGAAATTTGAAATTGCCTACTCATACTGAGATAGAATGTTCCCAAAGAAAATTTGTACAAAATGACCTGCACAAATATGTGCAGTCAAAAGCCATACATATACATATATACATTTATGTTCATGTATATGCACACGTCCACACATACATACACACATGCATGGCAATGTCCACAAAGTAATACACAATTATATGTTGTTGGCATTGGTTTTGAAGATGTCACAGCTGGCTGTTAAATGAAAAACAGGTATTAATAAATAGGACCTGACACCTAATACAACATTTTACAGTGTCAGTGCTGTGTTTTTATATATAGGATGTTTATTTTTTATTTTTTTAACTGCATGTTTATTTTTTAACTGCATGAGCTGTCATGGGGAACTAGAATGAATTTTTTAAATGACTTTAATTTTCAATCGTGTATAAAAACCATGTAATAACAAAAACAATACTATGCGGAGCTACTAGCATAGTCATTTTTTAAATACACTGTAACAGGAAGTGCTCAAAGGAAAAGGTTTGAAATACAAAGATTTTTAAATCATTGTCATACTAGAGAACTAAGCAAAATTTTATTTTAAGCATAAATCTTCAAAGAGGGCAAATATTTTAAAGTGCAGGTCACAAAGCTCACAGTAAACGAGGCAAAGAAAGACAAATTATAGGGACACTGTCTACAATATCACTTTTATGTGACATGCTAAAATATTCATATAAAAACCTGTCTCTTCAGCATTCCCTTCTCTGCTTCACTGGAGGTAGAGGTTAATCCTTGTCTTCAGAGAGTTCTACTGAATTTCCTTATATCTATCACTTGTGTCCTCATCTCCAGAGCCACCTTGGTAATATATGACAGACTTGATAAGCCAGTTATCTCTTCATGCCACTCCAAATCAACATTCTTCTCTTAAAACCTCCGTGTAAAATTACCTTACTTTTTTTAAAAATTTTTTTAATGTTTATTTTTGAGACAGAGACAGAGCATGAGTGGGGGAGGGGCAGAGAGAGAGGGAGACATAGAACCTGAAGCAGGCTCCAGGCTCTGAGCTGTGAGCACAGAGCCCGATGAGGGGCTCGAACTCATGGACCTTGAGATCATGACCTGAGCCGAAGTCGGACACTTAACTGACTGAACCACCCAGGCACCCCAAAATTATCTTACTATTTAAAGCCACATTATCTTACTGATACAACTCACTTTAATAATAAGAAAAACTTATTCACGAAACAGTTGCTCTGATGCATGTTCTGCAAAAATAAGATTTTCTCTTTCTTTCTTTCTTTCTTTCTTTCTTTCTACTTTGAAAGAGAGAGAGAGCAAGCTGGGGAGGGGCAGATAGATGGAGAGAAAGAGAATCCCAAGCGGGCCCCACACTGACAGTGCATAGGTGCACTGATACAGGGCTTGAACTCAGGAACCGTGAGATCATGACCTGAACCAAAATCTAGAGGTCAGTGCTTAATTGACTGAGCCACAAAGGCGCCCCTCAAAATAAGAATAATTTTAAGTAAAATTTACTTACATCCTATCTGCCCTCTACTGACACTTAGGCCTTCAAAGTCCTCAGTTTGCCTCTAATACACTGGCTGCCTAATGTGTAACTCAGCTACTCTCTGAAGTCTACCCTCCTAAGGCAGTGCTCCTGAAATACAATTATCTGCCCACCCCTTTTATAAAAATGCCCATCCCATGCTCAATGCTAACTATCAGGGGAAAAACTTGATAAGTCAATATATATTGGCATCTGTTCACATAAACACCTCAGGCCACATTTTTATGGTAGAATTTCAGATGCTTAAGAGAGGCAGTGCATAATGTATTTTGAGTATTAAGGGCTTGCACAGCATATCATGGAAATCCATTACAATTATACAAAAGGCCAACCTTTGCAAGACATAGACATGTATGTTGAAGTGCCTTAGAATATTAGTTTATGTACAGAGCAGGAAATGCAATTTAGAAAATACTGACTCATGTGTTATTTATATTTTGGTTACCAAAATTATTATTTTATATGTGATCATGAAGCTTAATTATAGGCACCTTACCTGTTCCTAAAATTAAGAATTATATTTAGAATGCATGTATTAGACTGAGTATGTTACCTTTGAAATCAGTAAGATCTGATATTTTAACAGTGTTGCACAAGAGGAGTAAAATATGACTAAAAATATCCTACCATGTGTTACTGGTATAAATCTCAAAGATGAAGAATGAAGAAAAGCAGTTCTGGGAAGCAATAAAAGGACTAAATTATAAATGATCCAATAGAAAAAAAAATAAATTATCTGATAGATACAGATTTGGAAGATGTATACACCAGAGTGTTCAAACAACAAAATCATCCTGCTCACCGAGATAAATTCCTCCATTATAATCCTCACATCCATGGTTGTTTTTATGGGTCCTTTTGTCACTCTTCTTTTAAAATCATAATGGTGATTATTTAGATTATTTACCATTAGAGTAAAACCTTCCTTTGGAAGCATAATTCATTCCGGAAACATGCTTGTAATCCAAAGCACTTGTATATCAAAGCAAATTTCAAGAACCATTGGCTCCTGTTGTGATCATGTGTTGTTCAGCATCACATACTACTCATATTGCAAGACATCGCTCATTTATCAAGCTAAAATTTATTAGCAGTGTTTTCTCATCTGCAGAATTCTCACAGAACCACTTACCCATAATCTAAGGTAATCTGGGGAGGGGCAGATAGATGGAGAGAAAGAGAATCCCAATCAGGCCCCACACTAACAGTGCAGAGCCTGATACAGGGCTCGAACTCAGGAACATAGGGTTTGAAAGGACATAGGGTTTGAAAGAAGGAGCATCTAACTCTGCAAATTTCTGGGTAACTCAATTTTAGTCTCAGTCTTCTGAGGTTTTAATTCAATAAATCAAAAACTAAGCAAATTATTTTGACTTCCCTGTTAACTCCAGCTACACTGCACTCTCTGCTCACGGCACATATCAGGCACTCTGCTACTCAAAGGTTTTTGTACTCCCTTTAGCTAGAATGATCTTCTCCATCTTATCCTACCTCCATATCTCTTTGATTCCACTTCATTAAATCCTCTGCTCTTTACTCAAATGTCTCCCTCATGGATTCCCATGCTTATTACAGTACCTGAAAAATGATAGAAATGTCTAAGCAATTATTGAATGAATGAAAAAGTGAATTGATGGTGATAGAAAGGTGAGGGTCTAAGAACTAAGTGATTACCCATATTACTATCCAGGTTAACAGGATAGATTACCATTTGTTCCATCCTAATTTATATTGACTTTCCCACATTTGGCAGAGCATAAATGTTCCAATATTTTTCCCTCTTTTAGCCTTTTTGCAATAAAGTAGCCACAGATTGAACGTTCCTGCCATTGCAAAATTCTTACCATTACTGACAATGTCTGTCTTATTACAACCTGAGTCTTTGTATATGGGTTCTAATTTTCTCCAGATTTCACTGAACTGTGAGTGCCAATGGAGGTATAATAATGCTGGGAAAAAAGGATTATCAAGCAACTGTTACAGTTTACACACTGTGCAAAGTTATTGGGACTAAAATTAATCTTACCTTCAAAGCTCTTGATGACAATGTACACAGATGAAAATTGCTAAGCAAGAAATTATGACACGGTCACTATGCCTTTGAGAAACATCAATCTAATAGCAGAGATTAAATTTTTGTGAAGTCCATAGAGAGAAAATCCTACAGAAGTCATGATTTAAAACAAAATTAATGGAATGAATGAAAGAATAGAAACCATAAGTATTTAAAAGGGGAAGTCAGACCTCATGACTAGTGGAATGTGGAAAGAGTAAGAGAGAAATAGTCTTATGACCCTTAATAATGACTTGAGAAATGGTAATCTATTAAAATATAGATGTAAGGAAAATGGTGGTTAGATTGTTCAGTTATATTTGGATTAGGTTAAATTTTTTGTATTCATAGTACTGTCAACTGAAAATGTAGGTCAGACACTCAGTAGTGAGGTCTGGGCTAAAGCTGTAGATTTGGAAGCATCAGTGTTGAAAAGTATAGACGTGGAATCATGAATAAAGAAGATAAAAAGTAAGAGGAGAGGGCCATGAAACATTTTTCAGTAGCTGATAATTGAATAGAAAAGAATAAAGTGAAGATCTTAAATATAAACTGATTTTCAAGATGCGTGATGAGAAAGGATGTAGGATAAATGAAAGTAGAAATATACAGTTAAGAGAAGAGGGTATAAACTGAACTTACATTGATTTTACAAATTTTATACTTTATGCCACAGATGTTCCATATAGTTCATTTTCATATGAAAATACATCTATTTTGTTGATAACTCACCTAATTTGGCAATGACTCATTTTAATTTTCTCACGTTAATGCTATGGATCACGGTGCACAGATTTGTAAACAAAATATCTTTATTTTTTGCCACTTCCCAAAATAAAATGACCCTCTTTTTATCATTTGAAAATGGTTACTAAGATTATATACTATAGGAGATAGTAGATAGTAGCATTAAACTCCCATATTCTCTTTCTTTTTTGTTATTGCCTCATTTCATTAGCACCTTGTATACACATGTTAAATGTCATGTCTGCTTTAGGTATCTGCATTGTAGCCATTATTCACTCCTCACAGTTAAGTTCATGAGATGACTTAGCTAAAATTGCCTTTCTTACTTTATTGGATGCTATCAAAACTCATTTGGAAAAAGCACTCCATATGGGTTTCCATTAACTGTGTACAAAAGGATATTATTATTGTAGATTACACAATTATGATAATCCCTTTCAAAAATTTATATTGTTGATTACTACAAGGAAAATATGAGGTATGTACATATAATTTATAAAAAGTTCATCACTTTCTTGCAAAAATAATAAACTTAACAGAAAAATATACATTGAAGTCTAATCAGTAACATTCTTCATATATGAATCATCTTATTTTGTTACTTTAGAAGGAGTAGAACAATGTAATATCTCATTTTGGATGTTTTGCAGATAGAATAGGAAATATATAACTTACCAGTACTTCAAATAAAACATCAAAAAAATTTGGAATATTAAATCTACCTTATACTGTGAAAATAGTATCATTCTATGATATTCTTCTTTTATTATGCTATTAACTAAACTCCAGTTGATGTAAACTTGGAAGTTACACTTCATCTCTGTCTTAAAATATTGTGTTGAAATTATTTATATTTGCTTACAGAACAGTACTTTCAATAATATGTTTTTTCCATATTTCATATATTCCACCTGGCTTCAATATTTTGCTTTTTTCAATCTTAGCATACCATAAGGGTTTATCTACTATCCCATATGATTAAAAAAATAGAATTATCTCAAAGTTACCTTTTTACTTGATCTCAAATCATGATTTAATTATCAATAATTATCTAAATTTAACCCCTATAATTGTTATGTATTATTTTTATAAATATTTGTAAAATTTTAGCACTCAATTATGCCTGGTTTATAATTGGAGAGGCTATATGATTCTAGCTGACCACATTTGGTCAGCCATATACAGATGCAATATTATGTGGTAATGATCATATATTCACAAATACAATAGAAGGTCTGTTAAATGATGAAAAACAATTACATAAGGATGTTTTCTATATGGAATGGCAATAATCCCAGTATACTAACTTAGGCCAAAATAGTTAGAGCACCACTGTAAACTACATGCCAATATTAATTGTTATACTCATGTAATCAGTATACTACTACTACTGATGTAGTAGTTACTACATCAGTTACTACTGATGTAATAAAAAATAGATGACTAGGGGCGCCTGGGTGGCGCAGTCGGTTAAGCGTCCGACTTCAGCCAGGTCACGATCTCGCGGTCCGTGAGTTCGAGCCCCGCGTCGGGCTCTGGGCAGATGGCTCGGAGCCTGGAGCCTGTTTCCGATTCTGTGTCTCCCTCTCTCTCTGCCCCTCCCCCGTTCATGCTCTGTCTCTCTCTGTCCCAAAAATAAATAAATGTTGAAAAAAAAATTAAAAAAAAAAATAGATGACTAAATAAGATTCTACCCATAAGTAATTAGCATGTGCATGACTAAGCATGTATATGCCCTAAGTATAAACATAACGTGGAGATTCTTGAAGCCATTTATGATTCAATAACTAAAAAAATGAACATTTATGTAAGAATAATAAATGTCCAGGAAAAAGTTTATTTCCTATAGTGGCTTCTCTTAAAAAAATTGGTAATTAAATTAATTCCAAAATAATTTTGGAGTCTCTGTTCTGCTGCTGCCTAGAGCATGTACTTAGTCTTCTATTTGGACAATCCAACACAAATTAAGCAATATTAAAACAGTTGACCTATGTACAATACAAGGGTTAGAGGTGCTGACTTTGTGCAGTAGAAAATTCAGGTACAACTTTAGCTCTCCCAAATCTTAACTACTAGTAGCTTGCTGTTGACCTGAAGCCTTACTGACAACATAATAGTTAATTAATACATATTTTGTATGTTATATGTATTATACATTGTATTCTTACAATAACATAAGCTAGAGATAGGAAAATATAATTAAGAAAATCTTAAGCGAAAATACATTTACAGTATTGTACCACATTTTTCGAAAAAAATCCACATGTAAGTGGACCTGTGCAGTGTAAACATGCATTGTTCAAAAGTTAAGTGTATACCACATTACTATATGTTGGGAGTTGGGGTACAACAATGAACTGAATTAATAAATTTTGAAGCTTGAAAGTTAGCCAAAGATAATTTTCAAATAAAGAAACTTAGGCTAAGACATATGAAATGACGGGTCCAAGTTAAGAAATTAGTTGAGTGAGGTAAAAATCTGAACTCTTCGAGGCTCAAAATAGTATATCAGATGTGAATGCAAGGGAACTCACAATATTGTACAAAAAATTCAAAGAATATAGAGAGCACTAAAGTTTACTTAGCAGATCTGATGCCACATGCAAAATTTTGTATCTTTTTCTTTTAATTTTTTTAACGTTTATTTATTTTTTGAGAGACAGAGACAGAGCATGAGCTGGGGAGGGGACAAAGAGAGAGAGGGAGTCACAGATTCTGAAACAGGCTCTAGGCTCCAAGCTGTCAGCAGGGCTGGAACTCATGAACCAGGAGATCATGACCTGAGCCGAAGTCAGATGCCTAACTGACTGAGCCAGCCAGGTGCCCCAATTTTATATCTTTTAAAAAAGAGGATACTTTCCATTTTATTTTTAAAATAAATGTTAGGATTATGGTTTTTCTCAGGACACGTGGAAGCCCCGGGGAAGCCTGGATGGGACTTTAAGTGGTGTTAGTGAAACAGCTGTGGGGGAGGAAAACCCTTGCTTTGGCTGAAAGGACAGAACCTGCCTGGCACTCCCCAATCCCAGAGCGGTGCCCTGAGGGCCAAACTGTTCTTACAGCCACTGCTGCTATCTCTGCAACCCCACACAGTAGGGGCAATGATGAAGTCATCTTGTAGGGCCTCACTATTACATGGTGCTGTGGATTTGAGACCCATGACAGCAGAGGATTTTAATGCTTGCAAGACACAGATCTGATGTGCCTTATCAGGCCAGATGGAGAGCGGAGTATGCTCTCCCTGATTGTGTTCTCTCTAAACACCTTCTAGATAGTGGCAGATAGGAGTAAAGTAGTTCACTTCTCAGTATCAGTGATACCCATACTCAAAAGTATATAAGAGGAATCACAAGGATAGCCTATTTAAAAAAAAATTCAAGCCCCACTCCAGGAAATTATAATTCAGCTGTTTTGCTTAGATGCCAAGGATTTGTATTTAAAATACATGTAAAACACACACACATACATACTTGCATGAGTCTGATGCAAGTGGTCAGTGAACCCCATATTTAAGAAGCAACCTTGCAGATATAAGAAACCAAGTTGTTGTGCTAATATGTGTTTTGGTTTGGAAGTGAATCGCAACCTGCTGACATTTCAATTTTAAAATCCACAAGGTAACTGAAGTAAATAATATATTATTTAACATATTTATTTTCATCTGGTGGAGCAGCTACAATGAGGATATCATTTATAAGCCACATTGCAAACAATCCATATCCAAATTGATGAAATTGACACAGAGCCAGTATTACTTAAGAATGACAAAGAAATTATAAAATATATAGTTCAATACAGAAAATTTTGTGAAGCATAATAACATACCTTGCAGAAAATTATGAAAGCTTTCAGAACCTATTTGAATTTTCTCCTTCCATACATTAACCCATTTTTACCAGTTTTTATATATCAATTTATCTCTGTGGAAATACCATCTTGACTTAAGTGGTCAAAATTCTGGAATGAGGGTCAGTATATGGATTATATGTTTACCTATAAAGATGGAAAGTTATTGTTTGTATATCCTATAAGATCATGAAAAACAAATCTTCTAGAAGGAAACTTCTAGAAATGAAACTCTGGAAGAAAAAGAACTATGATTTGTCCAAGAATAAAAAGAGAAAATCAAAGAAACTTTGATCAATTGAGACCAAATAGGAAAGCCTCAATAAAAGAGATGGGGAAATGAATGAAGACTGAAGTTTTCAGTATAGTGCATTTTAGATATAGCACAAAGGTAAAAGAGAAGCACTTCTCATGAAAGTCAAGATATATATTAGATGAAAGGGTTGGCTAAAGCATAAATTCATGGCAAGAATACAAGCAGGTTGAGGATTGAGAATAAGTTGTTGGAACAGACTTGTGAGCTTAAAAGATGGCAGTTTTAGTAAACTGAAAGTGGGGAACTCATACTACAGGAATATGAAAAGGGTTTGAGTTAGAAATTGATAACTGTTGGGTAGAAAATACCTTTTTTAAAACGTTTGTCTTTTTGAGAATACAATTTAAGACATTTATTACTGTCGAACAAGTAACAAATCTGGACTTAAGAGAGATTTTATCCAAAAAGACTACTGAAATAGGGAGAATAGTTGGAACATTCCAGAAAGTTATCAAAGTTAAACAGAAAAAGATCTTTCTTTTATAGGGAAGCATAAGCAGGGCTAGAAAGAACTTTGTGATGGAGAAGGGTAAGCAGAGACAGGTGAGCTGATGGCATGACTGGGGAAGGATGAATAGGAATTTTTCTGCCCTGCGGTTAGTCCATTCTTAGGAAGAGCCTTTAATGGACGAGGTTATGCTTGTTAGTGTTTGCCTAAGCTAAAGAGTGAGCTAACGTTCAAGAGCCTATAAAGGAGGAGAAAAGCCTGACTAAAGTTGAGTCAAGTTGAATCAAGTAAAATCAATGGGTGAGTTAATGGGTAAATGTGAGCACTTGGTCATTACATCCAGACTATGTATATGTGGAAGGTTGGGTACATAGGTAGGTAGGTAGAGAGACAAATAAACAGAGAAAGAAAGAACTATAGAAGACAAATTGAGCTAATAGCATCTGGATGATTAACTTAGGTCTGTTTGATTGCAGGCCACTATTAAAAACAAATTCTGTGACTCTGCCCAAGGCTCTTGCCCTTTCTAAGCTTAAGGTCTCTCGGTAGCATAACGAAGGCATACTATCAGATGGTATTTCTAGGGCTACCGACATTCAATTGATTCTCTGCACCCCTCCTATGACTAAACCTGGAAGGACATCATATAATTAATACCACTAAATTCAGGAAAATTATTTGTAGCCTGGGGATGTAGAAGTAATGTTGATAATGCAGAAGCCTTGGTAAGGAGATAAAGGTAGGCCCCCAACTCTCTCCTTACAGGCTTTTCATGCTGTTGTCAGGGTCACTACTGCAGGTGCAATTACTTTGTTCTGAAATAAGGTTGTGTTCGTTCTATCTATCTATCTATCTATCATCTCTCTCTCTCTCTCTCTCTCTCTGTGTGTGTGTGTGTGTGTTTGTGTGTGTGTCTCCCTCCCTTTCCCTCTCTCTCTCTCTCTCCCTTTCTCTCCAAAATGGAAATCACAGTTTTAGCAATTTGGAGAAAAACAAATACCAGAAGAAGATAAAATGGAAGTCAAGTAATTTAATCCATTAACATACTAGAATAAAATGGCTAGAACTTTAGAAAACTAAATTATTTTTTACAGATTCTGTAGAGAAAGAATTTTTGCCACAACTGTCAATGGTTTGCTAAATGCTTTTGCTATTTGACAAATGATTTATTTCACTTTTCCTATGAGAAATTATTTAAGATAACATGATCTTTATACTTTGGTTATTGAAATCTGATCATGCCAACATGAGTAAGCATTTATTCTATCATTATATTTAAGAAAAAATTAGTGAATACAATGAGTAAGATTATTATGGAGCTCTTGTGAGAATATGTTTTATTATTTTTGCCAAATATCTTATACTGAACACTCTGACTTCTTTCAAGTGCACTGATACTCTAATTAACTGTGTTGGATGATTAGGACCACTCTGTGAGACTCTGCTAACAGACAGGGTTCACTGAAGACTCACAATTCAGCAGAATGAAGGCACATGCAGGGAATAATGGTTTCTTAACATTTGTTTTTAAATAATCAAATGTGTACAAGTTGCATATACAAGAAAACTTCCAAACATTACTTTGAAGCTTTTATGGGTTTTACTTTCTCTCTTCTGATGAAGCAAATAATTTCCAGGCAAGGCATACATTCTTCTTTCTGTCTTACTAGTGATAGATTATGATGCATATGCAAGCTCCCTTCTAGCCCTTTGGCCATTATTTGCAGTGTACTTGATTACCATCCTGCTTTGCATTTGGTCAGTTTACTGCCTGCTTCTGAGAAAGCCCAGAATGACTTTCATCACAGTGGGTACAAGGAGGTTGCTTATAATCTGCTTAGCGAGAAAAGTCTTGCAGATGCCTTGCTCTCTCTACTCTCAGGGTCAGGTGTTCTCCTGCGTGGTGATCTGTCTTGGTTATGAGGGCCTGAGGGGGAGAACGGCAGTGACAGTCTTCTATTTTGTACTGTGAGTGCAAGGCAGCAGGGCGCTCTGCATATGGTACTTTTAAAGATTTAACGATTAGGATTTAGGTTCCGTCTGAGGGAAAGATTGATTTTAGCATATTGGTGAACCTTCGCTTCAGGCTAAGAATAAAAATCTTACTTCTCAAGTCTGATGTTATTACTTTTCATTTGTTTTTATTGATTAGCTGTCAGTGATAAGATCTTGCCTCTCACAACGAGACAGGTGCTGGTAGCCATTTTTCCTTTTTTAAAAGCTTTTGTAGAAACAACTTACAGAAAATAGAAATAAAAGAGATAGAAATGAAAACAGATACTCATGTCATTTTGGAAATACTAGCTTGATGTAAAATATTGAAATACTAGAATTTTACTGACTCAGTGAGATAAATTTAAGAGAAAATAATGAAACATGGTTTTCATGGGTAAACCACACTTTTTATGTTACTTAAGCAATCTGGTGTGTGTGTGTGTGTGTGTGTGTGTGTGTGTGTATACATACATACATATATGTATGTGTATATATGGGAGAGAGAGAGAGAAGAAAAATGTTTTAAAAAATAAAGTATTTTTCAAAAATTCTATTATCCACTGTGTAGCTTGCGTTTCTTAGGGAAGGAGGAGGAGGGCATATTTGACACTTTCATTAGTAGATCATTTTAAACCAGCCTCTCTACTAATAATCATGAAAAAAAGACAAATAGTAACAATTGCCTGAAAAGAAAGGCACAAAACATTTTCTTTTATATAAATAATCATTCAAGTAAAAATAAAACAAATACATAAATTAAAAAACTAAGAAATGTATTTTTTAAATTAAAAGAAATCTTACAGTATAAGTGGAAAAGGTAAAGGGTTTTTTATATTTATGTATTGTTTAAAAAGGACATAAATGCAAAATAAAAAACCCATCTAAAAAGTACACTTTAGGGGTGCCTGGGTGGCTCAGTCAAGCATCTGACTTTAGCTTAGGTCATGATCTCATAGTTCATGAATTCAAGCCCCACATTGGGCTCTGTGCTGACAGCTCAGAGCCTGGAGCCTGCTTCAGATCTTGTGTCTCCCTCTCTGTCTGCCGCTCCTCCACTCATGCTCTCTCTCTGTGTCTCAAAAATGAATACATATTAAAAAATTTTAATAAAAAATAAAAAAATTAAAAGTGTACTCTACAAAGTTCAAAGAAGGGTATGCACATACAGTGATTTCACCAAAATAATGGGAGTTCTGGTTTTTTGTATTTACAGTCACTGTGTTTTAATTTTTATATACAAGTAACAAAATGGTATACAGAATACTAGAGGGCTGTGATATACGAATTGTACCCTAAGCAAGCTCAAATGATTCTGACTGAACACCCTTGGGGACTCATGTGGTGAAGCCCCGGTGTGTTGAAAGATCACTATATTTTTGGGGGGAGTTCTCCAAATAATATCTGCAAGGAATACAACTTTTACCAAAGTATAAATAACATTAATGTACTAATTAAAAGCTTAGAAATTTATATACAATCACCAATAACTGCAGCAGTTTTCTAGAATATCAACCAACAAAAAAATTTTTTTTCAGGGAAGAATATTTAATCAGTGATATTAGTAAGATTGCCAACACAGAATGATTTTTATTTTTTAAATTTCCTAACACAAAATGATTTTTAAAATAAATCATATCAGTGTTGAATTGATTTTATTATTGCTTATAAACTTTCTATAGACAATGTAGGATTCTTTTGTACCCATGGACAAACCACTCTCACTGCTCCAATGTTGGTCCACCACTAGAAAGAATAATTAGTAAGTACTTCACATAGAATGTAGCATGATATTTAATTTTAAAAACACTTAGATAACACTGATGTTAAATTAAGTAGAATCCTCTAAGTTGTATTTGGCAGAAATTCAATTCAACTTAATATGAGAAGGAATTTATTATTAGTGTACTGTGTTTACTACAGAAATGAAATAAAACTTTCAAGAATCAAGAGAGTTCCAGGTAACTCAGGCTCCAAAGCAAGAAATTAAGTTATTGTGTTCCTTTTCTTTCTCTTGCACTTTAATACAATATGGGAGAACCCATAGAATCTTGTCTGGAATTGACAGTCTATATTGTAATTTTTGTGTCTTAACATAACTGTTGTTTTTGGGGTTATATTCAAACTGCTGAAGACATCCAGATGGCCAACAGGCACATGAAAAGATGTTCAGCGTCGCTCCTTATCAGGGAAATACAAATCAAAACCACACTCAGGTATCACCTCACGCCAGTCAGAGTGGCCAAAATGAACAAATCAGGAGACTATAGATGCTGGAGAGGATGTGGAGAAACGGGAACCTCTTGCACTGTTGGTGGGAATGCAAATTGGTGCAGCCGCTCTGGAAAGCAGTGGGGAGGTTCCTCAGAAAATTAAAAATAGACCTACCGTATGACCCAGCAATAGCACTGCTAGGAATTTATCCAAGGGATACAGGAGTACTGATGCATAGGGGCACTTGTACCCCAATGTTCATAGCAGCACTCTCAACAATAGCCAAATTATGGAAAGAGCCTAAATGTCCACCAACTGATGAATGGATAAAGAAATTGTGGTATATATACACGATGGAATACTATGTGGCAATGAGAAAAAATGAAATATGGCCTTTTGTAGCAACGTGGATGGAACTGGAGAGTGTAATGCTAAGTGAAATAAGCCATACAGAGAAAGACAGATACCATATGGTTTCACTCTTATGTGGATCCTGAGAGACTTAACGGGAACCCATGGGGAAGGGGAAGGAAAAAAAAAAAAAAGAGGTTAGAGTGGGAGAGAGCCAAAGCATAAGAGACTGTTAAAAAACTGAGAACAAACTGAGGGTTGATGGGGGGTGGGAGGGAGGGGAGGGTGGGTGATGGTTATTGAAGAGGGCACCTTTTGGGATGAGCACTGGGTGTTGTATGGAAACCAATTTGTCAATAAATTTCATATATATAAAAAAAAAACAAACAAAAAAAAAACCAAACTGCTGACCAAGAAATAAACAGACACTATCTCTTACTCCTTCCAGTCAGAAACATCTATGAAAGGAATCTAACTGGTCTGGCAGCTTTTTTTAAAAAATGGAATTAAATGTTTTTGCCTGAATATTTAGTTTAAACTGTACTATACTGTAATTTCTCTGTGTGTGTGTGTGTGTGTGTGTATCTCCCAGTTACCATGGAAATCTAGAATATTTGAGGATAACAGCTTAGGTTCACAAAAGTCATGGAGCACTAGAAGATTAATTGGAATATTCTGTGAAAAGAACTAAAGGCAAACTATTAGGATGGAGAGAAAAGTTGTTAGTTACTATATAAATATCAGCTTAACTGTATTAAATATGAAAACTGTGGTGAAAGATATTTAGATATATGAGAAGAACATTCTTAGTGCTTAGACCAAGACAAATATGTTAGATATTGTGAATATAGGCTATGAAGTATGCAAGATATTATAAGAGGTATTTCCTGTCTTTGCAGTATTTGGAAAGATAAGGGACATGTTAAATTCTCTAGCAATATAAAGTTGTATCTGACTGATTTAAAATGAACATTACCACCAACAGGTATATTATATTATGTTATATTATATTATGTTATATTATATTATATTATATTATATTATATTAGATATACAAACATTTAGAGGAAGAAAATTCATAGTACACTAGGGTGCTCAGCTCCATGGAAGACAAAGGCTTTGAGCAGGGAAACAATTAATGGGCAATATTTGGATCTGAGTACAAAGTGAGATATAGTATACCTCTATGTGCAAAGACATGGAAAACAGATAATCTTGAATAGATTATTCTCACAGGAACAATTTATTTATATTGAAAACTGGAGGGAAAGAAATAGAAAGTTATGATGCAGCCAAATTGAGGAGAGTCCTAAATACTAAAGGTGTATATGACAATGCAGAGCAAATTAAATATTTTTAACAGAACACTGAAATGATGAAAGCACATTAATTTGACAGTAAAGCTCAGGATTGTTGAAAACATAAGAAAATAAGAAACTGAAAATGAAAAACGGTGAGATGGCTACCATTGAGATGAACAGTCATGACAGCGTAGACTAGATGAAGAACAGGCAGAATGAAAAGATAGAGCCATGGCTAGAGGTTATTAATTGAAAACTGGTAATAAAAGAAGGGGACAATAAGCAAATGTTTCTGAGGGTTTTATTCTTAAATTTCTGCCCTCTTTTTAAGGAGCCTTTCTAGAATTTCCCCCACTACTGTTCTTTGCTCAGACTTAATTGCAAGGAAAGATTAGAAAATTACTGTAGCTTGATTTTGCTACAGTGATATATTTTATATTGATATAACCAATACATTGATACATTGATACAATTTATATATATAATTGGCATAATTGATACATTGATATACTTAATACATTGATATAATTGGAATTCTCTTATTATAGGAGGACAAAACATGGATAAACATGGATACAGAAAAGGCAATATTGAATCTCTGCAAAATATTACCAGCAGTCTGTTTTTAATTAATAGGAAACTAAACTTTAAGTTTTTTCTAAAAGAGATAGAAAATTCTAGGACTGGAAGTAAAATGAATTTCCAATTAGACCAAAAGGTCTAAGCAATTCTGACATTACTTGAAATGCTTGATTTTAACCAAGCATATTTATCATGCAATCTCTACTTCATCATATATTTGAATGGGAAAGTAAATGTACCTAAGATTACCTGATATTCTGAGCAAATATAGATGGTGTAAAATTAAAAAGCTATATGTATTCCTGCATCAGGATCAAGTTACACATTTTGAAACGTTTAGAGTGGAAAAAAAAATAATCCAAATGGGTGTGAAAGAGTTTTCCAGTTACATAAGCTTATCTATAAACACAAATTAAGACAGGCTAGGGTAGAAGTTATGCAGAAAGGGATGAAAATTTGTCTCTTATTTGTAATACAGTATGTTGTTAGAAGCATTTTGTAAAAATGAATTAATGCTAATAACTATGATTGTATTTACAACAGCATGGCACATAAATAATAATGATTGCTATATATTCACTACTGCAGTAATGTGTTTGTGTAGAAATATGAGCACCCATTAAGTAAAGGTCAAGGAAAGACTTTCTAACATTCTTATCTGAGTGACTTAATTTTTGCTGCTGCAGTGTGTAAATCCTTATACATGCTTAGTTAGGGACTATTTATTACACTGTTACACCACTCTCCTGCTTACAGCTGCCACAGTAACCATTTCTATTTAGAACAACACATCAGCATTTGACATATGTAAACATTAGAGGCAGAAGGGGGATACTTTACCATGATACAAAAAGGCATAAATGGGAATAATGGGATAGAATTAAGAGAATGGCAAATATCAAGAGAAATTGCCAAAGTCATTTTTTAAGCCTTAACAGAGAACTTCTAAAAATAACCAAAACAATACGGAAAAGAAAAAAGTAGTAATATGTTTTGAAACATCTGACCAAGACTGAAAAAAAAAAAAAAAAACACTGGAAAATAAAATAAGTAAAATTCTACTTTGAGTGTGAAATTAAATAAATGAACTTTAATCTCTATTCCTTTCATCAGAAATCCTGTTTCATTATCACCTAGGAAAGCACAGTAACTGAGTTTAAAAGTGGATACACTGCCACTCCCAAAAAACTCACAGTAAAAATAAACATAGAGATAATGTATAATGGTATTGTTCTGTAGGTATAGAATATAGAAATTATTTATTGTTGTTTTCTTCTATTCTCAAAAAATAATAGGTTTGATTTGTTGCTTCAGTTCAAGTCAGGGAAGATTGAGTTTCTATTGTTTCCTTCTATCCAAGCTCATTTGCAATTGAAGGAACTGAAAAACTAGGTTAGCATTTCTCAAAAGTTACCTATTAAAATTGCAGAATTTTTTTTCTTCCCTTGGTGTCTATTTTTTAAATTTATTTTTTAAGTTATTTATTTATTTATTTTTGAGAGAGAGAGAGAGAGAGTGAGAGAGGGAGAGAGAGAGCACAGGAGGGGTAGGGAAAGAGAGAGAAACTCAAGCAGGCTCTGCACTAAGTACAGAGCCCAATATGGGGCTTGAACTCACAAACTGTGAGATCATTCCAGAGATGAAATCAAGAGCTGGATGCTTAAACAACTGAGCTACCCAGGCACACCAGTGTCTATTTTTTAAAAATATTTTTTAATGTTTTTTTTTTTTAATTTAGTTTTGAGAGAGAGAGACAGAGTGTGATCTGAGGGAGGGCAGAAGGAGAGGGAGACACAGACAGAATCAGAAGCAGGCTCCAGGATCTGAGTTGTCAGCACAGAGCCTGACATGGGGCTTAAACTCAGGAACCATGAGATCATGACCTAAGCTGAAGTTGGATGCTCAACTGACTGAGCCACTGGGCACCCCTATTTTTTTAATTGAAGTATAACTGGCATACAATAATACTTCAATTTAAAAAATGACACGAAGAAAGTGAAATCTGTAATTTCTGTTCTTCACCACAGACCTACTAAACCAATTTTTCTGAGAATGATTTTGTATAGAGTGTCATATGCTGCAGGGAAGTCCAAGACACTTTAAAATTCGAAAAGCACTGAGTTATGCACTGATATAACTTTACCCTGAGGGCTTCACAAGAAATCAGAGTAAATTGATTATCAAAGTGTAAATGTAAAGTGTGAAAGATTAGTAGTCACATTACTGTATTCTGTCCATATTGCACATTTATATGTTACTAACGCATAGAAATGCTAATATACATTGTTATGTATATATAATTTCTTATATCTATATGCATAGATGATATGCAGTACAAATATTTGCGTATCAATCAAATATCATATAAAAGGAATTTCTAAACATGTCTTATGAAAAATAATTTCCGGGGTGCCTAGTGGCTCAGTTGGTTAAGTTTAGACTTTGGCCTCGGTCATGATCTCGCCATTCCCGAGTTCAAGCCCTGCATCAGGCTCTGTGCTGACAGCTCAGAGCCTGGAGCCTGTTTCAGATTCTGTGTCTCTCTCTCTGCCTCTGCCCCACTCTCACTCTGTCTGTCTGTCTCTCTCTCAAAAATAAATATTTAAAAAATAATAATTTCCAATTATTCAAACACATTTATTTGTCCACTTAATTAATATTCCTTAAACCTAGCGATTACTTATATATTATATTCTATTTAGATTTTATCTTTTAAGCTAATTAACAATGATATTTCTGCCTGATAACTTTCATCATATCCCTAAACACTGTGCTTTACATTTAATATTCTAGATATGTGGGTTAAAAATGATACTATCCATACTTTATAGGAACATATACTCAGAAGTAAGAAAAAAGATTAGCAATACATTCTAACTTGTGTCTGAAATGATACTTAAATATGGAATGGGATTTGTTCTTGTGTGAATATAATTCTTCCATCATTTCTTCTGTTTCTGTGTGATCATCAGCAATTGAAACACAGACAACTCTGAAAATTAAATTTAAGAGTATTTAAAATCAGTCTAAATGGGCTAGTTTGCTTTCTTTGAGTAGCAGAAGTTAGAATAATTTCTTGGCTTTAAGGGTAAGGGGAGGTGACTCATGAATACGTGAACTTAACCAGAAAGTGATCAGATAGAAAAAGTACCCATGACAATTATAGCAGAAGTCATCTACAATTTAATGAAGAAAATCACCTTAAAAAATAACTACCTCAACCATACAATTTAAATATTAGAAAACTTGAGCCAAAGGCTGTTAAGTGATTAAGCCAAATTAACTTTGAAAGTTAATTACATGCTTGAGACAAGAATCTAGTTCTCTTGACTTCAACTTTGATGCTTTTTTTGGTTGGTTTTTCTGTGCTCCCTCAACAGGCCCCATGTTTACTCAACCACTCTTTCTTGAGGTAGATCAAAAATGCCTTTTCCCACCCTAAGTCTTCAGTAAATATATGTAATTTAGCATCCTGAGTTCACTCAGGTGGCTGGCTGAATATGGAGTCTGAATGTCTATGTATGGCTCGTAGTGTAAAAAATCCACTCGATTATTGTAGCTGAGGCAATGGTTATAAAATAAAATAAAAAGGGTTATAGCATTTTCCCCGTGGGGCAGAATGTCCATATTTTCCATCATTTTCCCAGCAGTTAAGCTCTGAGTGACTGAGGCTGATTAGTGTGTGGCAGGTGGGGGTGGGGGGTTGGAGGGGAATGCTGGGTACCATTGAGGACAACAATGTACACATAATGGGAGCGCCACAAGGAAAGCAGAGAAAAATATTTAAAGAAGTGGTGTCTGGAAACTTCTAAAATTCGATGAGAATTAATCTACACATTTAAGAAACTCACCAAAATCTAAGTAGGATAAACACAAGATGATCTACAAACAGACTTGTCATAGTAAAAATGCTGAAAGCTAAAGGCAGAGAAATCTGGAAAGCAGCAAGAGAAAAAATGACTACTTAATGGGACTCCAATAAGAATAGCAACTTATTTCTCATCAGACACAATCAAGGGCAGAAGGCAGTTGGATAATATATTCAAAATGTTTATAAAGGGGAAACAAATGTTAACCAAGAACTCTGTATCTGGCAAAGCTCCCTTAAAAACTAAAGGTGAGGGGCACATGGATGGCTCAGTCCAACTTCGGCTCAGGTCATAATCTTATGGTTTGTGAGTTCAAGCCCTGCCTTGGGTTCTGTTCTGACAGCTCAAAGCCCTGAGCTTACTTCAGATTCTGTATCCCCTCCCTTGCTCCCCCTCCCCCACTCCAGCTCTGTCCCTGTCTCCTCTGTCTCTCTCTCTCTCAAAAATAAATAAACATTAAAAAAATAATAAAGGTGAAATGAAGACATTACAAACAAAACAAACAGGGGTGCTTGGGTGGCTCAGTTGATTAAGCATCCAACTTTGGCTCAGGTCATGATCTTGAGGTTCCTGAGCTCAGAGCCTGCTTTGGATTCTGTGTCTCCCTCTATCTCTGTCCCTCTCCCATTCACACTGTCTCTCTCTCTCAAAAATAAACATTAAAAACAAACAAACAAAAAGGACACTATAAGAATTTGTAGGTAGCAGACCCACTTTACAAGATATATGAAAGGAAGTTCTTCAGGCTTACTGAAAGGGATTCCAGACAGTAATACAAGTCCAGCTGAAAAAGCAAAAAGCACTGGAAAGGACAACTATGCAATTATAAAAGACAGTACAAATGCATATCTCATCTTTTTTCTTCTTTTAGGTGATTTAAAAACCAATTATATTACACAACATGTTTATAATTATATTACTGAACTCATACCATATAAAAATATAACATATTTTTCAGTACTAGCACAAAGAAGACAGGTGAAAGCAAGGCAGCAAAGGGCTAGGTAAATAACTCCAGATTGTAACTGAAACCCACAGGAAAAAAGTGAAGGGAAACAGACACGGCAAATAGATGGCTAATATTTCAAAAGCTATAAATACATACTTGCACTCCACTATTATGTTCTTTAAAAGATGTAGTTATAAAAATAATAATTAAAATTGTTGAGTAAGTAACATGTGTTTATGAAATACATATAATATTAACCCCACAAAAAAGGAAAAGGAAATAAAACTAAATGGGAATCATGATTTGATATCTCACTGAAATAAATCTGAAACATATTCAGATAAGATTTGTGTGGCAGCCCCGATGAATCGTTAATAATGGAAAACTAAATAATGAACAATGACAGAAGAAATTGAAGTGTTACATTAGATAATATTTTCTTATTGCAAATAATGCAGTAAACGAGAGAAAACACAGAAACACAAAAGACATGAGACATAGAGAAAACAAAAAGTAAAATTATGGACTAAATTATATCAACAATAACTTAAATGTAAATTGTTTAAAGAATCCTATCCGAAGGAAGGGATTTAAAAGATTAAAAATAAAAGATACTATCTGTATATTCTATGTTCCACACACTTTAGATCCAAAGATACAAATAGATGGAAAGTAAAAAAAAATAGAAAAAAAAAAGATATATCATGCAAACAGCAACCAAAAGAAAGCTGTAGTACATGAATATCAGACACAATTGATTCAAAATGTTTCTAGAGATATAGGGGTACATTTTATAATATTAAAGGGTTAAAACATTATGAAACTATAACAGTTACAAAAATATTCACACCTAAACATAGTGCCCCCAAAGACATGGAGGAAAAGTGATAAAACTGAAGGTACACATAGACATTTCAACAATAATAGATAGAAACATCAATACTCCCATTTTCGTTAATGTATATAAGCACTATGCAGATGATCAATATGAAATAAAAGACTTGAAAAATTTTGTAAACTGATTAAATCTAACAAACAGCAATAGAGCACACCATTCAACAACAAAATAACATGTATTCCTCTCAAGCAACATGAACCATTCTCCAGAGTATAGCATATGCTAGTGACTTAAAATACAGTACATTAAAAGAAAATTTGAGATAATATGAGGCCAACATTGCCATTGAAAAGAGAGTTTATTACCCACAGTTCTCAAGAGTTGGGGACATACCACACTCCAGGGGGCTATAGGAGAAAACAGCAGAGAGATGAGAACAGTTGGCAAAGCCTTTATTGTGGTTTATGTGGGAAAGAATACATGAGGCAAGGGAAACAGGCTTAGAGTTGAGTAGTTGAAGTAATCTTAGCAGCTTTGGGGCATTTGGCAAGTTCCTAAATTGTCAAAGCATCAGAAGACAGAATAAAACAAACAAATAAACAACCACAACCACAACAACACAGCAGCCCTGGTTAATATAGCTAGACTATACATTGACCTCAAAAATGTAAAAGTTTGATATAATACAAAGTAGGTTCTCTGACCACATGGAATGAAATTAGAGATCAGTAACAGAAATACCTTTGGAAACCAGAAATGTGAGGAAATTAAACAACACACATAAATAGCCAATGGGTCAAAGAAGAAACCACACACGAAATCAGAAATTACTTTGAGACTAATACAAAATGAGGACATAATATAGGAAACCTGGAATGCAGTGGAAGTACTGCTTAGAGAGAAATTTATAGAATACACCTCTATTTTGTTTTTAAAAACAAATAATGATGTCAAAACAATAGCTTAACTTTCTACCTTACAACAGTAGAAAAAGAAGAGGAAACTAATCCTAAAACATGCAGAATGAAAGAAGAGAAAAATATGATATACAGAATAGAAAAACAAGAACACATTTTTTAACTCAAAAGCTGATTATTTTAAAAGATCAATAAAATGGGGCATCTAGGTGGCTCAGTCAGTTAAGAGTCTCACTCTTGATTTTGACTCAGGACATGATCTCCCAGTTTGTGAGCTGGAGCTCCTCATCATGCTCTGCGCTAACAGCTTGGAGCCTGCTTGGGATTCTGTCTCTCTCTCACTCTTTCTCTCTGCCCTTCCCCAGATTGCTCTCTTTCTATCTCTCTCTCTGAAAATAGATAAACTTAAGTAAAGTTTACAATACACTTAAATAAAATAAAATAATCAATAAAATGGATAAAAATTGGAAAAAATAAAAGATAAAAATCAAATTGCTAGATTCAGAAATGAAAAGTAGACATTACTACCGATTTTAATGAAATAATAGGTGAATTGCTTAACATGAAAAAGATAAATTCCTAGAAAATCACAAATTACAAAAACAAAACAGACTCAAGAAATAGAAAAATTTACATATATAAAAAGTATAATGATGGAAGTTATCATTAAAACCTACATACAGTATATTCATATCTGCGCCAAAAAAAAGCAGAGAAAGAAACTTTTTTTAATATTACTCAGATACCAAAACCAGCCACAAATGTGCACAGCAACACTGTTTACAATGGCCAGAAAGTAAAAATAACCCAAATGTCCATTAATGTATATGGAAAAATGGATCAACAAAATAAATATACATACAATTGAGTATGATTCAACAATAAGAATAAAGTACTGATACATATTGCAGTTGTGAGAAAAATTGAAAAAAATCAAGCTAAATCAAAGTATCTATACACAAATGTCACATAATGTATCATTCCACTTACATGAAATATTCAGAAGAGATGAATCCATAAAGACCGACAAAAACCAGATTGGTGGTTGTTAGAGGCTAGAAAGGAAGGGATGGGGAGTGACAATATAATGAGCATAGGTTTCTTTTGAGTCAATGAAAATATTTTAGAACTTGTGAGTGGTGGTTGCACAACATTATGAAGGTACTAGTTTGTAACAGCTGAATTGTGTAGTTTATAATGGCTAATTTTATGTTATATACATTTCCTCTCAATAAAACAAAAAACAATCAAGTGGGTTTACTTCTAAATAGGGATCATTGAATTTAAAGGTTCATATTCTGCTTTCTTCAGTAAAACAGACCCTAGTTCATCTTTTTGTTTTTTGTTTTTTTTTTTTGTTTTTTTTTTCAACGTTTATTTTTTTTTGGGACAGAGAGAGACAGAGCATGAACGGGGGAGGGGCAGAGAGAGAGGGAGACACAGAATCGGAAACAGGCTCCAGGCTCTGAGCCATCAGCCCAGAGCCTGACGCGGGGCTTGAACTCCCGGACCGTGAGATCGTGACCTGGCTGAAGTCAGACGCTTAACCGACTGCGCCACCCAGGCGCCCCCATCTTTTTGTTTTTTAATGTTTATTTATTTATTTATTTATTTATTTATTTATTTATATGAGAGAGAGAGAGAGAGAGAGAGAGAGAGAGAGAGAGAGGCAGAGAACCAGGGAGAGAGAGAATTCCAAACAGGCTCTGCACTGTCAGCATGGAGACCAACTCAGGGCTCAAACCCACAAACTGAGATCATGACCTCAGGCAAAATCAAGAGTGAGATGCTTAAATGATTGAGCCACCCAGGCACCCCATAGACCTTTGTTCATCTTAAATTAATTAAATAGTGTAAAGATTCAACCCTTTCACCCATTTTGGACAGGCTAGAAGTATAAATATGAAGGATTTTTATTGGTGGATTGCAGTTTTGTCTAAAATACCAACCAATAAATATTATTAAATATCTTCAAATCATCTAAAAAATGAGCAGAGTCTCAGTAAACATTTCTCCAAAGAAGAAATGCAAATGATCAATAAACATACAAAAATATGCTCAACATATTAGCCATCAGGGAAATTCAAATCAAAACCACAATGAGATAACAGGTTATACCCTAGGATGCCTATAAGAAAAAAAATCAGATAAAACCAAATGTTGGCAAACCAAATGTGAAGAATTAGAAACCTTATAAACTATTTGTGGAAATATAAAATTAAGCAGACTCTGGAAAACAGTTCCAAAAGTTTATCCAAAAGTTAGGCACAGAGTTACTATTTGACCCAACTATTCTACTCCTAGGTATATATCCAAGAGAAGTAAAAATATATGTCCACATAAAAACTTGTACAAAAGCATTTATAGAATAATTTTATTTAATAGCTAAAAGATGGAAACCCAAATGTGTATCAACTGATGAATGCATAAATAAAATGTCATCTACCATACAGAGAAAGACAGATACCATATGGTTTCACTCTTATGTGGATCCTGAGAAACTTAACAGAAACCCATGGGGGAGGGGAAGGAAAAAAAAAAAGAGGTTAGAGTGGGAGAGAGCCAAAGCATAGGAGGCTGTTAAAAACTGAGAACAAACTGAGGGTTGATGGGGGGGTGGGAGGGAGGGGAGGGTGGGTGATGGGTATTGAGGAGGGCACCTTTTGGGATGAGCACTGGGTGTTGTATGGAAACCAATTTGACAATAAATTTCATATATTGAAAAAAAAAGAAAAAAAATAAAATGTTAGAAATAAAATTAAAAAAAAATAAAATAAAATGTCATCTATGTATATAAAGGAATATTATTCAACCATAAAAAAGAATGAAGTTCTGATACACACTTCAACATGGTGGAATCTTGAAAACGTTATACAACTTGAGAAGTCACTAAGCACATTTTGTGTGATACAATTTATGTTAAATGTCTAGAACAGGCCCATCTATAGAGACAGAAAAGAGATTAGTATTAGCTTAGGGCTTTGGGGTATAGGGTAATTTTGTGGGGATAGCAAAATAGTACAGGTTTTGTTTTTGGGATCATGAAAGTGTGCTAAAAATTGACTGTAGTGATGGTTGCACAATTATGTAAATACATTAATATCCACTGAATTGTAAACTTTGAATGGGTGAATTCTATGGTAAGTTAATTATATTTTAATAAAGCTGTTACCAAAAAAAGAGGCCCTCAATAAATGGCAGATGGTCAATATGAGAATCGATTGCAGGATAACAAAAAAGAATTGTTTCTGCTGTTAAATTTGCAAAGGTCAGTCTGTTTTGTATATTTGGCAATGTAATGTATGCTTGATTCTGATTTATGCTTAAAATTGTGTGAACTTTAGGATACCTGTTATGAATTCATATTGCAGCGCAAACTTAGCATTTTTCCTATTCTTGTTTTTCTAGTTTTCTGTGACATGAGGCTGATATAAAGCCAAAATAATTCAATGAAGCATTAAATATTTTATTTACACCCAAAAATATATTTATAATTTTCATCCTTATAGAAATAGACATAAAGACAGGGTTTCATGACCTCTAATCTCTAATTTAGCTTCTAGCTATCTCAGACAGATGGGTAAAAATAAGGATTATAAATGTTTTAAGTAAGGCTGATTTCATGATCCCCTTTAGGAAACTTTTCCATGCATTTCAGCAACAGCTTTAAATTTAATTTAAGTTAGATCCAATCAAACTAATTGTGACTTTTATATAACTACATACGATATATATATATGAGATATATATGAGATATAACTATGTACAATTTCATTATAAAATAGTCAAGTTTCAAAATATTGTTACAATTTTGATAATACAAAATGTAATAGTAATAAAAAGAAATATTTAAAGGAAAGCACATCCTGATACATGGAACTCCTATAAAACAAGAAAGGAATCTTCTTACTTAGAATGACATAATTAAAGAGATAGAGTTATCTTGTTATGCACTATAATTTTCATCTACCTTACCGTGCTGCTTAGTGATGAGTACTTTGATCTCAAATGAGAACAAGAAGCTTTGGATGACTTCTGTGTTTTGCAAAGATTTCTACTTCCCAAATAATTGCTTCCACTACTTCACTCAAATCTTGACATCAGAACCTCCATAAACATTGGTTAAATGAACAAATCCATGGCTAAAAAATGTGGTAAATCTTAAATACTTGCTATATAGATCATACCCAGTAAGATTTAAAAAAAAAAAAAAAAAAAAAAAAGAACTTTACTAAAGTAAATCAGACTGCAGGATTTTGAGACCCAAAGATGACAGCGTGAATGGAGACTGAAAAATGAAGCAATAGTGGAAACAAAAAGGAAAGATAAAAAGCAAATAAAATAAAACTATAGTAGCTATATTAATACTTAGAGGTAAGAGGTATTATTAGGGATAAAAGTACATTTCACAATATTAAAAAGGTCAATTTCACAGTGTTTTTATAATTATAAATTATTATTATAACACAAATTTAAAACTGCTTATAAACCAAAAACTAAATAAGTATGTAATAAATAGTTTATATAGGAAAAATATATAAGAAAAACATTTCACATGGTGAAATAAATATACCTATGAGTATACAAGAATTCAAAGACCATGTCATCTGCATATAAATATGAGGAAAATATGGAACTATTCAGAAATAAGCCATCAAGAAAAGAAGGGATAGCATGGTAAAATCAAATAAAGTAGTTTTAAATAATAAAAAAGACTTGTAATGAAAAGACTTTTTATCTAAGTGATTACATACATTTTTAAAAATTTACTGTTTATTTTATTTGGGAGAGAGAAAGAGAGAGAGGATGCGTGGGTAGGGGCAGAAAAGAAGGGGGACAGAGGGTCAGAAGCAGGCACTGTGCTGACAGCTGTGAGCTCTATGTGGGGCTTTAACTCATTAACCATGAGATTATGACCTGAGCCGGTTGGACTGACACTCAATCAACCGAGCCACCCAGACACCCTAAGTAATTATATACATTTGAAATGATTGAGAAATTGTATGATAATTGGTTATAAATGGTTATTAAGGATTCTTGAAATAGAAAACAACTCATTACTTTAGAAATGCAAGTATTTCAATAATTTCAGCAAAACTTTGGTGCTGAGGTATACACACTTATTATGTTATGAGAGGTTAAAAATAAAAGGGCAATCCAAAAGACAATAGGAACAGCAAAGTAAAAAAGCAATACTGCTCTTAAATTTAGACATAAAATCAAACATATAGTTGGTGTTTCTTAGAGATATTTTCAGAAAAAAATTAATAGTCTTTACAAAGAAAACCTTTAAAATATTTAAAGTTAGACATTTAAAAATCTACATTCTATTAATTAATAAAATTAGTAATAAACAATAAAAATGATTACAAATTATAAATACTTAGAAATTAAGAAATGCTTTTAGATAATGTTGGGCAAATAAGAAACTCAAAATAAAGTTATAATCTCCCACACAATGAAAAGAGGAAGACTTCATTGAATGGCTGTGAAAAAAAATATGTTCAGAGAAAAAAAATAGTATTTAATGATCTTATTATTTAAGAAAAAAAAAGCAAACAAACTTAGTACTAATCTTTAAAATATTAGGAAGGGGCACCTGGGTGGTTCAGCTGGTTAAGTGTCCAACTCTTGGTTTCAGCTCAGGTCATGATTTCCTGGCTCTGAGACCAAGCCCCATGTTGGGCTCTGTTCTGACTGCTCAGAGCCTGCTTAGGATTCTATTTCTCTATTCTGCCGTTCACCAGCTTGCATGTGCACTCTCTCTCTCTCTCTCTATATATATATATATCCCTCTTTCTCTCTCAAAATAAACATTTAAAAAAATAAAAAATAAACAAAAATAGTAGCAAAATAACATGTTATACTTAAAAATTTTTAGAAATGTAAATTACTAAATCTAAAAGCTGAAAATAATGAAATGTTAAAGAATTAAAAACAAAAAGTTAGAAATGAGAAATTTTTTTTAAAAATTGTGTTGTTTTTAAATATACAAAAATAGAGATAAACTTATAACAGTTTAAGTAAAACAAAAAATGAAAATAGAGTGCAGAAAGTAAAGATGGAAGGAGAAGTTAATGAAATTAGGTAAATTTAGGAATAAGGAAGAGATATAACCATGGATATAGAAAGAATAATTATGATTTTGTTTAAAAACCTAAAATTCAATTATAAGGCAAATCAAATGCAATATTAAAGGATATTGATGGTTTTCTGTTAAAAGGCAATGGCTAAAATTGATCAAAGAAGAAATCTGGGTGTTGGTTTTAATGTTTAGAAATTCTTAATTTCTAAATCATTGATTTTGGAAATCATCTATTTATTGATGCATATTTTACAGGAATTTTTTCAAAGATTATGATCTGTAAAATCTCCTTGGAGAGAAGAATATGACCATGTATTAGAGACTGCATTTTGAAGCAAGACCTATTATTTCAAATCCCAGCAGTATGTGATCGAAAGACATAAGAGTAATGAGTTTAGATCCCTTCTGTTTGGGAAAGCCATGATTGCTGAAGTCATTTTACCTTTTATGCCTTTCTAGTCTGATAAATTAATCTGGTTCCTAGTGAACTTGTTCTGGATTTATACCTATCTTGGAGCCAATAAAGGTAAACTACTCTAAATTTCTTGAATTATTGTTTTGTGAAAAAGTGACCTATGGTCAAATTCTCTCCTGTTCCTCAAACTAGATGGAAGGCTGTAGATGTCTACAATATCAGGAAGTCTGCCTGTTCAGAACTACACATCAGCTCCTTTAAGGGGCACTTAGACTTTTACTAGTTACTCACAAATGGATATACGAAGGACACATTTGATAAAAAGTTTCAATTGTCATACTTTCTGTTATATCTCTAAAGAGGTACTGAAGGTACAGGGACAAAAAAGCTTCATAACTAAGACAGCATTTCATTAACGATGTATGCCAGGAAGTTGGAAAATAAAATAGAATTACCAATTCTACTACAACACATTGGAGGATAGAAAAACCATTCACAGGAAAATGGATATAAAATGCATGTTTCAGGAAGGCACATCAACATGTACTTAAGTAAAAGGGAAAACAAGCAACTAAGAAAGAAAACCAAATTGCTTAATGACAACTGCAACATAAGAAAATCAGCTTGGATTGGTTTAACTAAAATAAGTATTACTAGCAATTGGCAAACTATTTTATACAAAGTGTTGTCAATTGTTTATTAGTAGTTATGCCCAGGAAGAATGTATTTTGTGTCACCAGGTTTGGGTTTCCAGCTCTACATACTGTACTGAGGAGATAGATGGGCTGACCAGGTAGGTAGTGCCTAAATGTGGTCCCTTAACCTTTTAGTGGTAGTGCTCCAGAAACTTGGTAGAAGCGTGAGATTTCCTCTGAATTTTAAAGTGTAAAATCAACTTGAAATAAAATATCTGATCAGATATAAGTCAAAAGAGAAGGAACGGTTCTGAAGCAAGCAAAGTTTGACTAGAATATGAATGAGTAAATTTATACATCCAAAAAATAAATGTATGATGAAGTTTGAAAATGGCAGGATTCAAGAATTGTAAACAGGAGACAAAGAATCATGGGCAGTGTTCATCTGTGCAGTATCAAAGAGACACAGGGCAATTGAAAATTACGGAACTTAAATATTTATGGATCATCTCTAGAGAAGAAATAACTTTATGTAGCATGAAACCAGAAGTTCCCTCAGTAATACAAATGTTTCTAGTGTGTGGTTAACCATCTATCAGACTTTGTGGATATTTAATATTTGGATCTTGTCATCTCTCTTATTCTGACATCATCCAAGGAATAGCAGCAATTCTTTTAGTAGCAATTTATAGGCATAGTATGATTCTCTGAATACTAACTACGTACCAGGTACCAAAATCAACACTTTACATGTCTTAGCTCATTTTGTTCTCACAGTAATCTGATGAAATTCTATTACTGTTCCTTTTTTTTGATGATGGAAAAATTATGACAAAGAGTGAGTGCCTTGCTCAAGAATGGTGGAGCCAAGATTAAGCCTTTTTAATTAACTGAAACAAAGGCGTTCCGATTATATAGCTTTTATTTCTGCAATCTACTGCCTGATCATTTTAAATAGATCTGACACATGAGGAAAAATTCAGAGTCATATAAAATTTTGCTTTGTTTCATTTTAAAATGATTTATTACAAGGAATTAGTAAATTAAATTCTGATTATGATTTGTCTTCTTCCACAGCTGCATTAAAAAAAAAATAATTCCCTTACATTATATTTTCATTGTACACTAGTCAGTGACTCTCTTGGGGTCAATTTCAAAACAAGAATATATAGCAAAATTTGTTGATAGGAAAAGATTTCCTTCAGTTATTGGTAAATGAGAAAAACAGCATAGAAGAGTGTATAATAATATTTATACATCAATTTAATATAAAAATGTCTGTGTGTTCATAGAGTGAGGATATATATGGCATTCTACTGGTTGTGAAGAAAATCAATATGAGTGATCAGTAGACTGTTAATGTGGGTTTATAAATAACTCACAAATATTACATATAAATTGGAGAAGACACAGTTTAGTGTATTAATGATTTACAGTTATGCTCTGGAAAAAAATCTGAAATGGGAAGCATAAGAATTATATTAAAATTAGTGTTTAAGAAGAAATTGATAGATAGGTGATCATGAAGTAGGGCTAATCAATACATATTATATACAATGCATAAATAATACAATGAATTTATATTAAGTAAACAATATATGTGTATATATGTATACATATATACATATATATACACACACATGAAGTATTTTAAGCAAAAACACCTATGAAATCAAGATTATTAAATCTAATCATTTATAACATTTCAAAGAAATCAACATTTAAATTTATGAAGTAGTCTTTGATACTCTAGATTTTCTTCCAGATAATGAAGTATAGTTAGATGTAGAACATTTTACAGAAAAGCCATAAAATTCATGAAAATCAAAAGCAAAAAATGTAGTGGATTTATATTAGTAAAATGCTGGCAAAACTTATGAATCTGGAAAATTATCAAATAAAAGCAGAGAATAGGAACTCATGCCAGCTAATTTTCAGAACACATTAAGAGGACAGGCACAAGATGACTCTTATAATGACTGGCAAGAATACAGCTATTATATAACTGCAGAAGATGCTGTAAATCAAATCAGTTTAAAATTACTGGCAAGGGACAAATTTTGGAATGAACAGCAGTAGCCAGATAAAGAAGACAAAAATAATGACATCAACAAGGTGGAACATGATTTATTTTCCTCTTATTAATATTAACCATCATTATAAATCAGTTTTGGAAAAATACTGATCAATTAAAAAGATGTACACTTAATATAATTGAAAAACAAACACAAAACAATGTATGTTCAGTTTTTGCCATTAATTTTTTACCAGTAATTACCAACCTCTGAACAAGTAATGCAATGTTTATTACCACCTCCAAATCACTGTCTAACCTTGCTAAAAACTGCAGTTTGATTACTCTATTCTCAGTTCTCCTATTCTTCCCAATACAAAGGTCAATCAACGCTAGAGAGTTTAGAAAGATGCCCAGTCTCTTGGGTTTGGATGAAATGAATGTTAACAGACAATAGTAGTGAAGGTGAAGAAAAACAGCAATCCTGGCAATGCATGAAAAGTGAATTTATATTCTACATGCTAAGTTCTTGATATTTTATCCTTTAACCTCCATAGAACACAACCATATCTCGGACTAACAAAAAGGGATTTGATAGTTTTACACTTTTCAAAATTTCCTAATTTTTTAAAACATGGACACTTATTATATCTAAAAACTGAAAAATAACTTTAAAGTTACCATGCTAAGTTGGTGCTTTTCCTAAAAAGGTACTTAAGTTCATATACCTTGTTTACCAAATTTGTTAAATGTTAGCTGTAGTAATAATAATCACTGGCATTTATGCCCAGAGATTCTGTGAAAAGATTTAGGTTTATTTTTGATTTCATCCTAGCTCTTGAGATAGCTATATTTATATTTTTCAAACTTTATTGAGACATGGACTTCTCAGATGTTTACAAGGGTTATCTATGGCTATCTCCACTTTACAGGTAGAAAAAGAGAGGTCCTTTTATAGATTCAATAGGATTTGTGGGGCGCCTGGGTGGCTCAGTTGGTTTAAGTGGCTCAGGTCAAGATTTTATTGTTTGTGAGATAGAGCTCTGTATCGGGCTCCACACTCACAGCACAGAGCCTGCTTGGGATTTTCTGTCTCCCTCTCTCTGCCCTTCCACTGCTCAGGGGTTATCTCTCTCTCTCTCTCTCTCTCTCTCTCTCTCAAAATAATAAATGAACTTTAAAAAATAATAATAGGATCTGTAAACTCTGAAACACTGTACAGTATTTTTTGAGGTTTTGTTTCTTTTCTTCAGAGACTGACGTATCATTCAATTCTCAATGGTTTCTACAACATAAAACAAGTAAAAGCAACTACTATAATTGAAGATTTAAAGAATATAATTAGTACTCCATAGGTTAATGTCAGATTAATGTTTTTTAAAACCCTCTGGCATGACTCAAAGCATGCCATTTTTGGCTTGAATGCAAAAATGGCCCAGCACTGGTTAAATCAACTTGCTCATAACCACATGCAAAATTACAATCTCAATGTTAACCATTACTCAAGAGAAATACGGGTATTGAAAGTCTTAAACTTCAAATGTAGCATTTTCATAATAAAGAATATGCTTTCACAGTCTTCCAGTCAAAATATGATCAATTTGACAAAATTTTTAAAATTTTTCAAAAACCTCTTGGTGTGCAAAAGGAAACTGGTAAACATTTAAAAATTTCCAAAATCTAGCTCCCTGATTAAAAAAGTAGCCTTTGTAGAAACGAGGAGACTCTAGAACTCAGTGGTATTAGCATATTCTTACTTTGAGCTCCTGTGCCCAATATTTTTCTGTTCAGATATTTAAAAAAAGGAGGAGGAAAGGGGCCTTCAGAGTTATTTTAGTGAATCTTTCCTCACAGACTAAAAGAAAGTAATAAATACCCAGAAACAGGTTTAAATATCTATGGGATTTTAGTATATGATAAACAGGGCTTAGTGCTCCAGCTAGGAGAGGTTATTTTGCTGTTAATAACCTCCAGACATCAGTGGTTTAGATCTTGCTTCCATTCCATAGACATGGATTGCTGAGACTCTGCTATGCATGCTAACTCAGATGTCTAGGAGGCTCAACCACCTCAGAACTGAAACCCAGAACATGGGGCACATTTAGTTAACATGAAAGGAAAAGGGAGGGATAGGTGAAGTACACCAGCTTTCAACTACCTCTTACTCAAAACTGCTTATTTTTCTTCAGACACAAAAACACAAATAGCCCTGGCCAAATAGAAGAGCACACAGGAATACATAAGAAACCATGTGAACTATCTTGAATGGAGGGACAACTGACAAAATACTACTGAGAAAATAGGTAGTAATTAGGGGGGATAAAATCTGGATACAAATCTAAACAAACAATGAAAAAATGCTAGAGGGAAAGGCATATTATTTTTTTAAGTTTATTTATTTATTTTGAGAGGGGGCGGGGAGAGAGAATGCACAAATGTGCATGAGCTAGAGGGGAGCTAGAGAGGAGCTAGAGGGGAGCAGAGAGGGGGAGAAAGAGAATTCCAGGCAGGCTCTGTGCTGTCAGCACAGAGCCCAATGCAGAGCTCTAGCCCACACATGGTGAGATCATGACCAGAGTTGAAATCAAGAGTTGGAAGCTTAACTGACTGAGCCACCCAGGTACCCCCAGAAGATTATTTTTTTTAATTAAAGAACGGTTTGTATTAAAAATATGATACAACCTAGAAGCCAAAATAAAAAGTCTGAAAAAATAGACCATATCAACTGAAAATTAATTGAAAAATTTGGACTAGTCAACATACATTTATCTCACCAAAAAAGACAAATAGCAATAGACAGAAATTTGGGCAACTCATAACACACACACACACACACACACACACACACACAGATTCCTCTCTCTAACATGCTAGAAGCTTCTACAGATTTAGAAAAGACCAATAACCTCATAGAAAAATACACAAAAATATGTACAAAAAAAATACACAAAAAAATACTAAGAGGGCAACTGCTTTTAAAGTTTATTTTTGTTTATTTTGAGAGAAAGGAGGGGTTAGAGAAGGAAAGAGGGAATCCCAAGCAGGGATGAGCCTGACACGGCGCTCAAGTCTGACATGGGCTCGATCCCACAGCATTTATATCTTGCTATCCACACAGCATGATATAAATGTTGTTTATATACATACTCTTGTGTAAACAAAAGGGAGGAGTTGATAATCTATAATAATATTTTCTTGTATAGCCATAGGGAAACTCAAGGAAGAGTTTGGAAACAGAGGAGATGAGGAACTGTGATTCAGGAAATCTTTTCACTGTTGACATCCTTATACTTTATGATGCTTACACTAAACACATGTAATACCAATCCAAAAAATCAAATAAAATGCTAACAAATCAGATGTAAATGACAAAAGTATAATATTTTAATGAATTAGACACAATTCTTATGGACATGCTTTTAAAACACTGATAGTATTGCAATATCTACTTCACACAGTTGGACTAGAGTGAGATTAAAATCACTTAAATATCTTCTACATATAAGCACTGCTATTAAAGAATATATTTCCTATTCAGTTTTCATGCTCTTGGTGTTTTGTGTACATGTGTATATGGATTTGAATTATTTATGTTTCATTTTGTCCTGATACATTTGGAATTTGCTGAGTGAAAACTGGGAATTATTACACAAGAAACAACATGTACAAACATACAAAGGCCTGATTTCTATTTAGCCCACCCTTGTTTAATGAATAGTATGAAACATTTTTTTCCAAGGCGGTTCAGTTACATGCTATTTTCCCAATATTTGTGTTAGAAAGGCAGGGTGCTTCATCAGATAGCCTCAATTCAAGCCATGCTAGTGTTTCAGTTCTTTTGTGATTCTATCAAAAAATAATGTCATTCCTATGACTATTATTTCCTTATGATAATCATTTTTTTTCTTTTTAAGATTCAAAATTCTAATTACACTTTTAAGATGAAAAACTTATCCTTTTAGCAATGTACCTGATAATCTTTCTTGGGATAGACTGTTTTGTACACTATATTTTTCACCTTTGTAGAGTCAGACCTTCATTTACTTCATACTAACTTGTGGTACTTCCAGTTTAATAACTACTTTCCTATCTCTCAAAAGGTTATCAGACTCAACTTCAAGTACTTGTAGTATCCTAAGGCATAATTCGCAGAGATCAAGAGATTTAGAATCATTTAGAGCAGCTATCTACTTTTCAAAAATCTCATTTATTTTGAGCCTCAATTTTCTATTTCAAATATTTGTTCTAGTCTATAGGACATTTCCAAACAAATGTATTTTCAACACCTCAACACAGCATAACCAAAAATAAATCTGTTATCTTCATGTTCCTTCCCAATACACAGACATAGAAACTGCGTTTTCCTATATATATATATATATATATATATATATATATATATATATATATATAAAATACATACAAACTACAATTCTTTAATGAATAGCTTGTTGTATAATTATGAAATAATTCTGATATATTTTTCTTCACCTATGTATTTGCAAACAAAATTACAACTATTTTAATATCAAGTGAAATAGGTAACTAAAGCTTGATATTAATATCTCATAAAAATTATTGAAATGGGTTATTTTGCTAGAAAAGCATAACGTAAGTATTAAATAATTCTATTAAATATTTCCAAATAACAAGCAAATCATCCTTTAACGTATGCTAAAGGAAATACTTATGAAATGTAATAAAAGGCAAGAAAAAATAGTTTAATATTGGCTTACAATATTTATTCCTTCCAACCACACCTGAGGAATATCACACTCATGTCTTTTCTCAAAAAATCTGAAGGAAGAGGATTCTAATATCCCTGCCTAATTCCTTGAGACAGTATTACACAGAAGGAGGTAGAGACCCCTATTGTACAGTATGAATATATATTGTTTTACTTTAGTCACATAATCTGTTTTTAGCTGAATAAAATGTCAGTAATGCTGACCAGGGACTCCATTTCCCAATCTCCCTTGCAGTAAATGAGGTCATGTAGCCAAGCTCTGAACAATATGGGTAACTTAGAAGAAGAATGCAACTCTCACAGTATATCCTTATGGGGCACCTGGGTGGCTCAGTTGGTTAAGTGTCTAACTCGTGATTTTTGCTCAGGTCATGATCTCAGTTCGTGAGTTCAAGCCCTGCAGCAGACTGTGTGCTGAAAGCATGAAGCCTGCTTAGGATTCTCTCTCTCTCCCTCTCCCTCTGCCCCTCCCCTGCTCTCTGCTCTTTCTCTTTCTCTCAAAATAAATACATAAATATATTTTTTAGAAAGAATGTATCATTAAAGTGGGAAGCTGCAACTTCCATCTTCCTATTATTTCATCCTGTTTCATAGGATTGGGAAGCACTCCATATTCATGGATTGGAGGACTTATTGCTAAAATCTATTATCCAAATTAATCTACAAATTTGATCTTTATAAAATCATCACTCTCCCTTCCTTCTTCCCTCCTTCTCTTCCTTCTTTCCTATTTTATTTTGTTTGTTTGTTTATTGTAGATACCAACAAGCTTACCCTTTATTTTGAAACAGAGTAGATCCAGATTATTCAAAACAACCTTGAAAAAAACAAGTTGAAGGGCTCACACTTCTTGATTTGGCAAGGATATGGAGAAATTGGAACCCTGACACATTACTGCTGGGATTGTAAAATGGAGCAGCTACTCAGGAAAAGGGTTTGGCAGTTCCACAAAATGATAAACGTAATGTTACCATATAGCCCAGCAATTCTACTTCTAGCCTTATACCTATGTGAAATAAACATCTGTTCTGCCCAAAACTTACACACAAATGAAGCTTTATTTATAATAGCCTAAAAGTGGAAACAGCCAAAATGACTTTCAACTGAAGAGTGAATAAAAGGGGCGCCTAGGTGGCGCAGTCGGTTAAGCGTCCGACTTCAGCCAGGTCACGATCTCGCAGTCTGTGAGTTCGAGCCCCGCGTCAGGCTCTGGGCAGATGGCTCAGAGCCTGGAGCCTGTTTCCGATTCTGTGTCTCCCTCTCTCTCTGCCCCTCCCCCGTTCATGCTCTGTCTCTCTCTGTCCCAAAAATAAATAAACGTTGAAAAAAAAATTAAAAAAAAAAAAGAGTGAATAAAAAAGATGTGGTATATCCGTGCCATACTTTTTTTTTGTCATTAAAAAGGAAAGAGGTACTGATACATATTACAGCACGGATGAACATTAAGTTTCGTAATTAAAGAAACCAGGTGCAAAATGCTACATACACATACTATCATTCTGTTCATATGACATGTTCAGTGTAGTCAAATCTGTAGATATAAAATTAGATTCGTGGAGAGGGGGATGGAGAGTAACTTCTAACAGGAATAGGGTTTCATTTGAAAATGTACTAAAATTAGATTATGGTGATGTTAGCATAACTCTGTAAATACACTAAAACTATTGAACTGTGCATTTTAAATAGGTAAATTTTACAATATGTGAATTATAGCACAATAAAGTTGCTTAAAAATAAAATTACTCAAGCTATAGGTAGAGGGCTATCCATTGCTTACAACTGGAGATAGGACATCAACTTCTTACTCTAATGACTGATAATTTAAGGGAAAGCTGTAAGTGGTTTTGAAATTTCATTTTATCCAGTGTTCCATACATTTTCATCTCTGACCTCCAAGTCTTTACCACCAGCCTCCTCCAGTCTTTTTCTAATGTTCATCCACCACCCAATTTCAAAGCCAGTGGCACATAATTTTTATTTCTATTATGTCAGATTCCTACTTCTAGGTATCATGTTTCTGTTCCAATTAGCCACTGATACATAACAAATCACCTCAAAATTTAGTGACTTAAAAAATAATTATTTTATTACCTTCCAAGATTTTTGTGCATCATGGATTTAGGAAATGTTCACTTTAGACATTTTGTCTTGGAGTGTTTATATGTTAGTCAAACAGTGGCTGAGGATGGAATATTGGTGGCATCTGTGTGCTGGATGAGCCGGTGGTTAGTGTCTCTCTCTCTCTCTCTCTCTCTCTCTCTCTCTCTCTCTCCATGAAAGGCTAGGTTGGTCTTCTTAACAGCATGATGATGTCATAGAAATTGGAATATTTACTCTGACACGTGATGGCTTAAGACATAAGTATCTCAATATTCCATATAAAAAGGCAGAAGTTGCACTGTCTTTCATGACTTATGTCCGGAAATTATAAAGCATAATTTCTGACACGTTCTGACAATTACAAGTGATTTAAAAACCCATTCAGATTTAAGGGAAGGAAAATTATACAATACTTTGTGATGGTAAGTGACAAGATTCTAGAGAGGCATTTAGGTAAGAGATGATATTGTGGTCATCTTGGGAAAATAAAATTTGCCAAAATATTATTTTAAAAATTAAATAAATCCATACTCAAAGATATGCAAAGCAAAAGTAAAACAAAATAAAAATAATTTAAAAAGATGTGAAGTAATTTTGGCAAAAAAAAAACACACTGTGAAGTAATTCAAAGAAAACAAATGATTGATATGTGATTTGAAATAGAGCATCACCTTTATACGTGCTATAAAAATCACAGAAATGTGAAACCATGCTGTATTTGTTATTCTGTAACTGATTTATTTCACTTTGCATAACTTCCAGTCCCATCCATGTTATTGCTAATGGTGGGTTTTGTTTTTTCTTTTATTTTCTTTTTTTTAAAAGCTGAATAATATTCCACGGGATATAGAGATCTAGAGCTCTAGAGACGAAAGGTAGAGATCTATAAATACTTGTTTCCTCTATCCATTTGTCTGTTGATGGGCATTTGGATTATTTCCATATCTCAATTATTGTGAATAATATTATGATGGACATGGCAACACAGGTATATCATTGAGATCCCGATTCTTTTGAATATATACCCAGGAGTGGGATTGCAGGATTATATGATAATTCCATTTTTGTGAGAAGTTTTTTTTTTTAAGTTTATTTATTTATTTATTTATTTATTTAGAGAGAATGAACAGGGGAGGGGCAGAGAGAGAGAAGGAGAGAGAGAATCCCATAGATCAACATGGGGCTTGATCTTAGGAACCATGAGATCATGACCTGAGCCAAAATTGAGTCACACACTTAACCGACTGAGCCACCCAGGTGCCCCATGATAGTTTAATTTTAATTGTTGGAGGGACCTTGTATGGATTTCCACAGTGATTATACCATTACATTATTTCCAATGGATACAAGATTTACAATTTCTCTATATCCTTGCCAACACTTATCTTTTGTCTTTTTGATTATCACTATTCTAACAAGTATGAGGTGATAGTCAAATGTCTAGAAACATGAAATAGAATGGTGGGTTCCAGGAGATGAATGGAGGGAGAAAGGGGAAGTTTTTTCCAATGGGTATAAAGTTATAGTTAAACAAAATGAATAAGTTCTATACATCTGCTGTATAATATAGTGCCTATAGTTAGCAATACAGTATTGTGCACTTAATTGTTACAGTGGTAGCTTTCAGTTTAAGTGTTTTAGAACAAAAACAAACAAAAAAACCCAAAGGGACAAATGAAACTTTGAGAGGTGATAAATATGTTCATATTGTCATGACTTTGGTGATAGTATCACGACTGTATGTATATGTAAAAACTCATCAATTTGTATGCATTAAATATGTGCAATTTTTGGCATGTCAATTAACCTCAATGAAGCTGTAAAAAATTCAGAAATGTGATATTGGTGTTGAAGTGACTAGATGGAAAGAAAAAATAGATGCAGATATTTGAAGAAATGGATAGTGGTATGCAATGTCAATAATACTGATGTGCATTCAGTATACAATAATTCTATGATTTTTATAATACATATTATATGCACACACATATAAGTCACTAAGTAGATTTTCAATAAACTATACATGACTGTATTACAAGTTGTGGAAAAGAATAAAATTAATTTTATTGATTTTAATTAAATTTAAACTATAATTAAAATTAAGCTATATAATAAACAAAAAAAATCAATACAGTTTGATCATAAAGTATAAGCCATATACTCAAGAAAGCACTAAAACTAAAAAGGTAAATTTTTACATAATATCAAAGAGGGAAGATCCTGGGGCACCTGGATGGCTCAGTCAGTTAAGCAGCCAACTACTGATTTTGGCTTAGGTCATGATCTCACTGTTCATGAGTTCAAGCCCCACACTGGGGTCTGAGTTGCGGGTGCTAAGCCTTCTTCAGATTCTCTGTCTCCCTCTCTCTCTCTGCCGTTCCTCTGCTCGCACTGTCTCTGTCTCTCTGGGATCAGAAACTGATCCCATTCACAATTGCACCAAGAAGCATAAAATACCTAGGGATAAATCGAACCAAAGATGTAAAAGATCTGTATGTTGAAAACTATAGAAAGCTTATGAAGGAAACTGAAGAAGATATAAAGAAATGGAAAAACATTCCACGCTCATGGGTTGGAAGACTAAATATTGTCCAAATGTCAATACTATCCAAAACTATCTACACATTCAATGCAATCCCAATCAAAATTGCACCAGCATTCTTCTCAAAGCTAGAACAAGCAATCCTAAAATTCATATGGAACCACATAAGGCCCCGAATAGCCAAAGTTATTTTGAAGAAGAAGACCAAAGCAGGAGGCATCACAATCCCAGGCTTTAGCCTCTACTGCAAAGCTGTAATCACCAAGACAGCATGGTATTGGCACAAAAACAGACACATAGACCAATGGAATAGAATAGAAACCCTAGACCCACAAATGTATGGCCAACTAATCTTTGACAAAGCAGGAAAGAACATCCAATGGAAAAAAGACAGTCTCTTTAACAAATGGTGCTGGGAGAACTGGACAGCAACACGCAGAAGGTTGAAACTAGACCAGTTTCTCACACCATTCACAGAAATAAACTCAAAATGGATAAAGGACCTAAATGTGAGACAAGAAACCATCAAAACCCTAGAGGAGAAAACAGGAAAAGACCTCTCTGATCTCAGTCGTAGCAATTTCTTACTTGACACATCCCCAAAGGCAAGGGAATTAAAAGCAAAAATGAACTACTGGGACCTCATGAAGATTAAAAGCTTCTGCACAGCAAAGGAAACAACCAACAAAACTAAAAGACAACCAACGGAATGGGAAAAGATATTTGCAAATGACATATCGGACAAAGGGCTAGTATCCAAAATCTATAAAGAGCTCACCAAACTCCACACCCGAAAAACAAATAATCCAGTGAAGAAATGGGCAGAAACATGAATAGACATTTCTCTAAAGAAGACATCCAGATGGCCAACAGGCACATGAAAAGATCCTCAGTGTTGCTCCTCATCAGGGAAATACAAATCAAAACCACACTCTGATATCACCTCACGCCAGTCAGAGTGGCCAAAATGAACAAATCAGGAGACTACAGATGCTGGAGAGGATGTGGAGAAACGGGAACCCTTTTCCATTGTTGGTGGGAATGCAAACTGGTGCAGCCACTCTGGAAAGCAGTGTGGAGGTTCCTCAGAAAATTAAAAATAGACCTACCCTATGACCCAGCAATAGCACTGCTAGGAATTTACCCAAGGGATACAGGAGTACTGATGCATGGGGGTACTTGTACCCCAAATTTATAGCAGCACTCTCAACAATAGCCAAATTATGGAAAGAGCCTAAATGTCCATCAACTGATGAATGGAATAAGAAATTGTGGTTTACATACACAATGGAGTGCTACATGGCAATGAGAAAGAATGAAATATGGCCCTTTGTAGCAACGTGGATGAACTGGAGAGTGGGATGCTAAGTGAAATAAGCCATACAGAGAAAGACAGATACCATATGTTTTCCCTCTTATGTGGATCCTGAGAAACTTAACAGAAACCCATGGGGGAGTGGAAGGAAGAAAAAAGAGGTTAGAGTGGGAGAGAGCCAAAGCATAAGAGACTCTTAAAAACTGAGAACAAACTGAGGGCTGATGGGGGTGGCAGGGAGGGGAAGGTGAGTGATGGGTATTGAGGAGGGCACCTTTTGGGATGAACACTGGGTGTTGTATAGAAAACAATTTGACAATAAATTTCAAAAAAATTAAAAAAAATAGATGACAGTAAAATATTACTAAGGTCTTGCATAAAACCTAAAAATATGTCTTCTTTAGAGAAGTGTCTATTCATGTTTTCTGCTATTTCTTCACTGGGTTATTTGTTTTTTGGGTGTGGAGTTTGGTGAGCTCTTTATAGATTTTAGATACTAGCCCTTTGTCCGATATGTCATTTGCAAATATCTTTTCCCATTCCGTTGGTTGTCTTTTAGTTTTGTTGGTTGTTTCCTTTGCTGTGCAGAAGCTTTTTATCTTCATAAGGTCCCAGTAATTCACTTTTGCTTTTAATTCCCTTGCCTTTGGGGATGTGTCGAGTAAGAGACATCCAGATGGCCAACAGGCACATGAAAAGATGTTCAGCGTCGCTCCTTATCAGGGAAATACAAATCAAAACCACACTCAGGTATCACCTCACGCCAGTCAGAGTGGCCAAAATGAACAAATCAGGAGACTATAGATGCTGGCGAGGATGTGGAGAAACGGGAACCCTCTTGCACTGTTGGTGGGAATGCAAATTGGTGCAGCCACTCTGGAAAGCAGTGGGGAGGTTCCTCAGAAAATTAAAAATAGACCTACCCTATGACCCAGCAATAGCACTGCTAGGAATTTACCCAAGGGATACAGGAGTACTGATGCATAGGGGCACTTGTACCCCAATGTTCATAGCAGCACTCTCAACAATAGCCAAATTATGGAAAGAGCCTAAATGTCCATCAACTGATGAATGGATAAAGAAATTGTGGTTTATATACACAATGGAATACTACGTGGCAATGAGAAAAAATGAAATATGGCCTTTTGTAGCAACGTGGATGGAACTGGAGAGTGTAATGCTAAGTGAAATAAGCCATACAGAGAAAGACAGATACCATATGGTTTCACTCTTATGTGGATCCTGAGAAACTCAACAGGAACCCATGGGGTAGGGGAAGGAAAAAAAAAAAAAAGACGTTAGAGTGGGAGAGAGCCAAAGCATAAGAGACTGTTAAAAACTGAGAACAAACTGAGGGTTGATGGGGGGTGGGAGGGAGGGGAGGGTGGGTGATGGGTATTGAGGAGGGCACCTTTTGGGATGAGCACTGGGTGTTGTATGGAAACCAATTTGTCAATAAATTTCATATATAAAAAAAAAAAAACAAAACCCTAAAAGTAGATATTTAAGAACAAGTAAAATGGAACTTACTCTTCAAGAAATAAAATTCAAGTTGACGAGAATTTTTATTCCCTGTCAATAATTCTCAAGTTTTAAAGCCTAAATATGTATATAAAATATACATAGCTATAAAAAATGTATAATATAAATATACGCTTAATCATATCTAGATGTCAGACAGTGGCAATGAATGCCAATAGAATGCACATAAACCTTCTAGTACCATTGATTAGAGATTCATTAGCCATCAAGATATATAATTGACCATTTTCATTAGTATTAAAATGCCTCCACTTGACATCCTGTCACTCATGAAGATGGAGAAAACATGCAATTTCATTGGCAATCAACTAATGAGCATTAAAGCCCATTTAAGAAAAAAAACCTAAACATTTACAGCTTATGTAAATACAAGACAAACATAGAGAAAACCACTAAGCCATGTACAAAATTCCAAGTATTTAAATAAGCCTCACATCAAAAGTGTATATTGTCTTGTCTTTGTCACTGGTAGGAGGTAATAATCTGGAGGAATAATATAGATTTTATTGGTTGTTACTATAGTCCTAAGGTTATTCTAATAGTCCTAATTAGACTATGTATATGTATAAGCATATAATATATATGCATTATATATATATGCATATAATATACATGTATATGTATAAGCATAGTGCCTTATACATATTAAATATTTTAAATCTCATGACTCCCCTATGAGGATCATATTGTTACTTCTATTTTATTATTGAGACACAGAAATGTTAAGTACTTTGCACAGTTTAACACAGTATGTGAGGTGCACAACCATATTCCAACCAAGATAGTCTTGTTCCATAGATTGCACCCTTAGGCCTCATGCTACACTGACTTTATGTTCTGTCAGTGCCACTGAGAAGAAGAAGGAAACATTCTTGACGAGGAGATCTGGTACACATAGACTAACAGCCTCAAAGCACAGACATTAAAACATATAAACTAAGAATCTCTGAAAAGCAAGTTGAAGTTATAATCCACATAACAGTCAAGGGGAAACTAAAAGTCCACAGCCTCTAAATTCAAAATTTGATTAATAATATGTAACAAAAATAATAATAATAATATGTAACAGTAGGGCAGGACCAGGCAGAATAAACAAAATGCTCTACACTTTTGTCTTTCTGTTAAGATTTTCAGTTGTTTGAATCAGTTGAGGGAGTAAATAAATGTTCTAATGGAAAGAAATAATAAATGTTCTAATGGAAAGAAAACATGGCACTGGAAAAAAGACTCCAGAAGCACTTAAAATCTTTGAAATCAAGGAATGGATATTCCTTTAAGGGTTTTCTTTTATGTATGTCTTTAAAAAAAAAAAGAAAAGAAAAGAAAGAAAGAAATAAAAATAAAAGAAAGAAGGAAATAAGAATTAATAGAAGTAAAGTAAAGAAAAATAAAAATGAAAAAAAGAGAAAGAAAAGAAAAACAAAAAGAAGGGAAGAAAGGAAGATATTCATTACATTAGATCTCATCTGTCAATCCCAGTGCACATTTCAGATATATAGCTACTGCCACCATCTCTCAAACGGGTTAGTGTCTTTACTTTTTACTTGTGTGTGTTCCTTTTTATATGATGTTCCTTTAATCAAAAGCTTCTCTCTTCAATATCAACACAAACAGTATATGTACTTAATCTCAAGTTTATTCCACTCTTACATGAAAACTCTGGCTAATTCCAAGCCACAGTCAGGAATGTAGTTATTCTTTAAATGACCCTATTAAATATCTTCCGTGGTCCAGAAAGTGTGATAAGACTTAAAAATATAAATAAAGCTCAAGTTCCTCAAGTTCCAATGTATTCAAAATATTCATGATTCAGACTATAAAATAATCAAAGAAATTAATCAAGGTGCAGTGCAAAGTGATTTTATACACACACAGAATGCAAAAGGAATCATGTCAGAGATTTCTCTAATTCATCAAGAAAGGCTCAGAGAAAGCTTTCTAAAGTAAACTATGTTTGACTCAAAAAACAAAATGAATAAAACACAAAAGTGAGAAATTACACTATATAATTTGCATGTAGCATTAAAGATTGTATATGCAGTTGTATATAAGTAGAAATTTAATCTAAAGAGAAAATGAGACAAAGCTTTGCACACTAAAGCTGTTTGAACTTTACACTGAAAGCTTTGGGAAGGCACTGAAGGCTTTGAGCAGGGAAGTGTCCTGAACAAATTAGTTTTTTTTTTATTTTTTTATTTTAGAAAGGTCATTCTAGAATTAGTATGGAAAATACACCACCCAAGAGTCATATGAGAGGTAGGAAAAATAGTTATGATGCTTTTACTAATAAATACACGAGAAGTGGTTAAGAGTCTAAATTATAGCTGTGGAAGAGGGAAGACAGAAAACAGATTCTTGAGATAACGAGTGATAGAACCTACAGCATTTACTGACGTGATAGAATGTGTAAATTAAGGAATATGATGACTCCAAGATTCTAACTGAAGAATGAATGGCAAGTTAGTCATTGATTGAGATACAGAATATTGGAGAAAAATATTTTCTGAGGAAGTGGCAGAATCTAATTAGGGACATAATGAATTTGAGATATTGATGGAACATCCAACTACTTGAAAAAATACTCTTGGCTCTTTGTTTCCAGAGCCAGTAATGATACCTATCACACAATAGTAGCTTCAAACAATTTATTATATGAATGAATGTTGAATGAAATAATTTTGAATGAATATTAAATAGAAATGGGTTATAGCTTGTTAAAGACATCTGAATCCTTAGACAAAGACCAGGAAAATAGATGTGGTTGACCAGGGATTGGTTATCTGGTGAAAGAGGTATCAGATCAAAGATAGAGCTTAAGAATAAAATCATCAAGTTCAGTAGCAAAAAAACTAAATAAAATAGTGGTCCTAGAAAGTAGGAGAAAATCTAGAAGACAGTGGTGTCCCAAGAGCTGAGGGAAAAGTAATTCAAGAAGGGAGAAATTCAAGAAAACTTATCCTAAGTTTTATAATAGTTATTTAATAATTTTATTTATTTACTTTTGAGAGGGGGGTCAGAGAGAGGAGGAGACACAATCTAAAGCAAGCTCCAGGCTCTGAGCTGACAGCACAAAGCCTGACTCTGGGCTTAAACTCATGAACCTTGAGATCATGACCTGAGTTGAAATCAGACGCTTAACCAACTGAACTACCCAGGTGCCCCTATTTAATAATTTAATATCAGGACAAAAACAAAACAAAATCGCCTTTCTGTTTGCTAATATAGATAAGATTTAGGAATTCAGCACTGGCTAAATTTTCTTTTGGTTTGTATCACACAATTCAATATAATATTCTACAATGTATGCTACTTAAGGAATATGTATACTGGGTCTTAAAAACAATCTCTAACGGCTGCCTGAGTGGCTCAATTGGTTAAGTGTCCATCTCTTGTTTTTGGCTCAGGTCATGATTTCACAGTGGTGAGATTGAGCCCCACGTCGGGCTCCATGGTGGGCATGGACCCTGCTTAAGATTCTATCCCTCTCCCTCTTCCCCTCCTCCACTGTTCTCTCTCTGTCAAAATAATAATAATTATTATTATTATAATAATAATCTGTAAGATACAGAAGGCAAAGGCAATACTCAAATCTGATTTGCTGTGCATGTGTGTACAGACATGCACGTGTGCACACGGTTAAAACAAAAAGAGCTCTGCACTTAGAGAAATCTTAATTCAACTTCCATTCCAGCTGTGTGAACTTGGATAACTTTGAGTAGTTTTCCTATTTAATACAATTAACAAAGTATTACATGCTTCCAAGGAAGTTTTAATAACTAAATATAAACAAAACAAACATAAAGCACTCAAAACAATGTTTGAAACTTAGTAGATGCTGAATAAAGGGCAGCGTTTTTAATGTCAGAGTTTAAAATCTTCTCAGTTAAATACATTCACTGAGAATTAAATCTGAATGCAAAGATATTCTTTCACATATTCTGATTATCTGATTGAATATTCTGAGAAAGAGAAGGTGGAAAATGAGAAGCACTAGTTTGTAGTATGAATTCTTTAAAGTATAGTACTGCCTGGCATTGTTAGCTAGAACTTTACCCAAAACATGAGCAAAGAACACATCATCAGAAAGAACATAAAGTCTCTGAATAACAATGTTCAATACGTTCAGAATAAAAGATTTAGCCATGAATGAGTAGATGAAAGTTCCTTCTCCCCTGATTTTTTCATTCTTTCATTAACCCCTCTTTCCTCCCACCTTTTTGTTCAATCTACCATTAAATCCCCATCTTCTTACCTTCTGTGGTCAGATTCCAAAAGACCACTCTCCCTTTTTCCAAAAGATATTATGGCATTCCTCCATATAAATCAGCTTGTGTCATCTCCTGTCTTTAGCCTGTATCTTCTGTAAGACAAATCCAAAATTACTTTGTTCATATGTACCTTTCAAGTATTATCCAAGTATTATTTCAAGTAGTCAAGTATTATGTTGAAAGACCCTACCAAAACAGGGTTAGATGAAAATCAACACCATGGACAGAGATTATCATTGAATCACACTAATTAATAGAAATAAAAAAATCTTACAAATATCATAGAAATGATCACTTTAGAAAATCTGTTTTTACTATTACATGAAAATTAATAAATAGTATTATACAGTTAACTTAAATATAATTATGTATGAAAACTATAATGGGTCTCTTTGTTTTTAAGATTTTTAAAAAGTATTTCAACACACAATGTGGGGCTTGAACTCACAACCCTGAGATCAACAGTTGCACATTCTACCCACTGAGCCAGCCAGGTACCCCTATAATGGGTCTCTTAATTATCAATTTTCATTCTCTAAAGATCTGCTCAATTTTTTTCAATCTGGATTGCCTCTTGCTGATCTTCATCTGAATATTACTGACTTACTTTTTAACCCTGGTACTTGGATGTGCTATTCTTAAGTTGGAATTCTTATTTCTATTTGTAAAAAATGTTCTCTCCTGTTACTAGGTAGATAAAAAATCATTTTAAATGTACCCTTTTTCAACTGCCTTCTTAAAACATTTTGTTCCTATACATTCTGCAAAAGCCCTACAACCCATTGCATTATAATCAGGGAATGGCTCTCTTTACAGATTGCTTAACAGCTGTTTTCTTACCTAAATACTGTGCCTTCATGACCTATATTCTTTTTCTCTGTATTGTTGTTGGTTTAATGTACTTGGCATTTGGGCAGAAATATGGAAACAGGATACCTATTGCATGGTATTTCAAAGTGCCTCCTTAGATTCCCTGTGATGAATGTGTTCTACTAAGTTATCTTTAACAAAATATTAATACATAAAACACAAGTGACAAATTATTTTTAATACAGTCAAGCCCAGAGCAATTTAAAATGGATACAGTGTAGAGAATAACTTAAAATTTAAAAATTAAAGAATATATTTTAGGTGTTTTATGGTTTAAAATGTATGATTTTTCTTACTGGTTTAAAAAAAAAAGATGCTTTGAAAGTGACTTCTAAGTTACTATACAATGCAAAGTGCATCATTTAACTCTGTTAAAATAACAGAAAAATATATATTTGTTGTTAATGAATCACCATCAAGAGATGGAAGTAATATGCAGCAACACCTTGGTGTTACTCTCATAAGTATTCTGACATTCCAGCATGAAGTTTTAACACTGAACTTTGATGACTCTTCATTTCTTCCATCTGTTTTCCTGGTTGGTTGATATAGTTTATTTCTTTGTTTTGTTTACATTTGCTTTCTGGAAGATTTTAATAGCATACTTAGGGTATTTTTCCCCCACAGTTTGTAAGCTATTTAATTGAAATAAAACCCGACTTCATTTATAATGAAACTACTAAAAATGGATGTGTTTGGGTGATGTAAAATCTGACTTAAAACAAAGAAAGCTTGTTGGCAGTCAAGGCAATCTGGCACTCAATGATCCCTGCAAGTTGCACATTTAATTAGAGGGGAAACTCATTAAAGTATCTGGGAATATTAAGATGATGCTATGATTCTAAATAGCTGAGTCCAGCACTTTGAAGAGTTGGCTGAGATTGTCAGCACCTGCCTTGATTGTGTCTGTCTTATTCACATACACAAATATTCAGATACATCCTTGTGTGACACATAATAATTAAGAAAATCCTGTGTAAATTGCATACCTTATATTCAATTTCATTCAAGAACAACATTTTACAGAAATGGAATATATAAAGCAATGTATATTTTTGTTCAGGTAGTACATGTGAGACACAAGTGAATGATACTAATATTAAAAACTTGTTCTTGGGGCGCCTGGGTGGCTCAGTCGGTTAAGCATCCGACTTCAGCTCAGGTCATGATCTCACAGTCTGTGAGTTTGAGCCCCGTGTCAGGCTCTGTGCTGACAGCTCAGAGCCTGGAGCCTGCTTCAGATTCTGTGTCTCCCTCTCTCTCTGCCCCTTCCCCACTCATGCTCTGTCTCTATCTGTCTCAAAAATAAATAAAAACATTTAAAACATTTAAAAAAAATAAAAATAAAAAGTTGTTCTTAAATTCTCTGCGGTAGAGCAAGTTAACAAAGAAATTATTGTCAAACTGTTCAATATTTCATATGGAAAAATCTCTGTAGGGTAGCATGGGAAGAGGAATTATAATTGAATTTAAATGGGCAGAAATATGGAAACGAGATACCTATTGCATGGTACTTCAAATCATATATGATTTATATGAATTATATGATTTTAAAGAAAATAAAGTGGCGGCTAGATGGTTCAGTTCATTGAGTGTCTGACTTCAGCTCAGGTCATTACCTCATGGTTTTTAGGTTCAAGCCCTGTGTTGTGCTCTGCACTGTCAGTGCAGAGCCTGCTTTGGATCCTCTGGCTCACTCTCTCTCTCTCTCTCTCTCTCTCTGCCCTTCCCTGCTCATGCTCATGTGCGCTCTTTCTCTCTCTCAAAAATAAATAAACATTTAAAAAATAAAATAAAGTAAAATAAAACAACCCAAATATATAAATGAAATTATGTGCTTGCGGTTATTTAGTAAAACATGTTTTGCAATTGTTCTGCAAATTGTTCTGCATGTTTTGCAAATTCTAAGTAATACATAGAATGACATAACTTAGTCTAATAGCAAAAGAGCACTGAACCAGGAATAAGAAATGCCTACACTAAATTCTTAATTTTACTATTTATCCATTATGAGTTAGATAAGTCATTAACTTTTTAAACTTTGTATTTTTCTCTGTAAAACACACACAAAAACAATTTTTGAAAATATTTAACAAAGATTCTGTTAATTAACATTCAATTTAAAATGGGCATAACATTCCTACGTAAACTTTATTCTGCTATACAATCTAACAGCTCTTTTCTAAAAACTTGTCATTATTATTTTATTCACTGGAATGGGCAAACCATAAATGGAAGAATAAAGCTTTTATTTATAGTATCTCCCATTTCTATACGCCAGGCATTTAACATGCATTATATTTCTTATATTTATCATTAAAAATCATAAATGTATGAAACATATATCTTTGCTTCCCATTTTACGTATTAAGAAAAAAATAACGAAAACTCAGAAATGTTAAGTTATATGTCCAATCACATACAGCTCAAAAGAGCCAGTTAGCTACAAACTCATTTCTATCTCCTTCAGCATAAATGAAATTTTCTCGAACAGATATTAAATCTCAAATCATTATTTATTTAAAACAATGAGGCAATATATTAGAATGAATGCTACCTTTCCCTTGTAATGGCTACAGTGTAGCTGGGTCCCTGTTATTAAGTATGTTAAGTATGTTGCTGATCACTCTGGGAACGATCAATAAGGAAAATGTATCATGTTGCTACCAATTGTCATGGATGCCAATATTTGAGAAATACCAGTTCTTGAGGAAATTCTCTTGGAGGCACCTTGAGATTTTAAAAACTCACTCAAACAAACAAAAATTTATTTACCCTATCCCCAGCTTCATGTACTTTAGAAGTAGATGTAGAGTTACTTTTGAGTTTCAGAGAACGTTTAGATCACATCTGGGTGATCTGGTTGTGTGAACTCGGTGATCGTTATAGAGCTTAACAAGCTCAGGTGCAACTGTCAGATTCAAGACACTTGGAGATTCAGGACACAATTGTGAAATACTAGCTAGTAGTCTTCCCTAGCCACTATGCTCAGTAATCTGAAATATAGCTCTGAAAAGAGTTATACCACAAGGATAAAAAAAATACTTATCCTCCAGACTCCAACGAATGTACATAGTAAGACACTGAAAAAGAGGGTATGTGTAAATTCTCTTTATTTACCAGAATAAATCTATCTCTGATAAAAATTCATTGTGCAGAAAGTATAGTGAATACCTGTTAATTTATCCCAAGGAACTCTATCCTCTAAGTTTCTCTTTTCTCTAACTTTACTTTCTATCCTCTACCATTTGACTTGATTTCAATGAGTTTCTATTTTTTTCTTTTTTTAAAAGGATTCATCTATTATACATCACCTTGCTTAAATTGTAAGCTTTAATGTCTTATGTACTGAGAATATATTCAGAGTAGTGTAAAGCTAATGGTAATTATTCTAATTTTAAATAATAAATTATTATTGTTAAGGGCAGGCTTTAGGCAGGGATTTGATATTGCAAGGTAAATTTGTCCAGATCCCAGTTCCAGTTTGTCGAGGAGAAAGATTTTCCTTACCAGCAAAAAGCAATTCATTGACACCAGCAGAATACCTAAGATTTCAACTAAATTCTGATACTATCTATCCAGAGACAGTGTCAGATCCCACAGGTAAGGGCTCAGTCCTACAAAACTGCCTCCCCTACCCCCACAACTTCAGAGGCCAGTAACAAGCCCAGGTTGTTACCTGTACTTCTGACCCACTAGCTATAAATTAGAGCTTCTCATGGTCCCCTCCTTGAGTTTAGTTAATTTCTAGAGCAGCTCACAGAACTCAGAGAAAGATGTTATTATTGGATCGCTAGTTTATATAAAAGGATGTAACTCAGGAACAGCCAGATGGAAAACATTCACAGGGTAAGCTAAGGTGAAAGGGCATAGAGCTTCCATGTTCTCTTTGGATGCCCCATTGTACCAGCACCTCCACATGTTCATCCATCCATAAACTCTTCAAACCCAATCCTTTTGGGTTGTTAAGAAGTTTTATTACATAGGCATGCTTGATTAAATCATTGGCAATTGGCAACTGATTAGACCTCCAGTCCCTCTTCCTTCCAGAGGTCAAGGGATAAGATGGAAAATTCAAACCCTTAAACCAAGGTTGATTCTCCTGGCAACAGCCTCTATCCTTAAGTGCTTTCTAAGGGTTACGTCACTAACATGAGAAACACCTCTATTGCTCTCGTTACTTCGGAAATTTTAGGAGTTTTAGGAGCTCTGTGACATCAATGGGGAGGAAGATCAAATATATATATTTGATTTATATATATTTGAGTTATTTTATATATATATAAATAATATATATATATATATATATATTTCTTATTATAAATCACAATATCACAAAGGTTAGAGAATACACCAGAGAATATCATCAATGGGATGATGAAGTACCAAAATAAGAATAATTCAAATTTTATATATATTGTTATATATGTTGTTATATATATGTATATATATAAAACAATAAAGGTATATATTTTATATATATTGGTTTTTTTGTTTTATTTTTTCCTTACAACCTATAAATTAACCAGCATTTCTCATGCCTTATGCCTAATGTAATAGGAAGAGTAAAGTTAAAAATAGTTTTGTGGGTTTTTCTGAGGCATAATTGATATCCAATATTATATTAGTTTCAGGTGTAAAACATAATGACTTGATATTTGTATATACTGTGAAATGATCACCACGTAAGTCTAGTTAGCATCTGTCAACACACATAGTTAGAGAACTTTTTTCTTGTGATGAGAACACTTATGATCAATTCTTTTGGCAATTTTCAAATATGCAATATAGTGTTATTAACTACAGTTGCCATGCTGTACTTTACATGACCATGACATTTATTTTATAACTGAACGTTTGTACCTTTGGATCCTTTCACCCATTTTGCCACTCCCTTTACCCCCACCCGTAGCCTTTGGCAACCACCAAACTGTTCTCTGTGACTATGAGCTTGTTTTGTTTCATTTTGTTTAATAGTTACATTCCAATAAAAATTTAAATAGTCCTTCATACGTCTGTTAAATAATATCTGGGTTTGACCTCTAATGAATATGCTCCCCCACTTTACCTCATTTTCAAGCCTGGGATAATTCTTAATTACAAAGTAAAGAGCATGGAATAAATTCTATAAAACAAAATCCATTAGAACTATGAGAAACGGTAAACACAATTTTAGTAGGCTACATATTTGACTTGTCCTCAAGAAATTAAGTAGATAATTGGACTAACATAATTTAAAAAGTTCAATAAATACTTTTGTTTATATGTATGAATTTACATATCTATAAATTGAAATATATGTAAAATTAAACATTATCAATACATTATCTATGCAAATACATACACATGTATACACACACATACAAGCCCCGCACATATATTAATACATGATGTTTAGCTTAGACTGAAAAATAATCATCTTTTAAAAATATGTGATTTTCTTTTAACGAGTTTCCTGGAAGTAAAGAACGGTTAGCTCATGACTGTTCTTTTCAATCCTCCTGCTTACTTAAGAATTAGAGGATATTTATTCCATTTTTGGCAATATGTTCTTTGAAGTTTTAGTTTTCTAATATTGTTATAATTTAGCAATATATTGCTATTTGTGATTTTAATTTTTTTTTTTTTTTTTTAATTTTTTTTTTTTCAACGTTTATTTATTTTTGCGACAGAGAGAGACAGAGCATGAACGGGGGAGGGGCAGAGGGAGAGGGAGACACAGAATTGGAAACAGGCTCCAGGCTCTGAGCCATCAGCCCAGAGCCCGACGCGGGGCTCGAACTCACGGACCGCGAGATCGTGACCTGGCTGAAGTCGGACGCTTAACCGACTGCGCCACCCAGGCGCCCCTGTGATTTTAATTTTTAAATTATATATATAATGATGGTTACAAATCTGAGTCATGAGGTAATGAATTTTTTTTAATGTTTATTTTTGAGAGACAGAGAGACATTGTGAGAGCTGAGAAGGGGCAGAGAGAGGGAGACACAGAATCCAAAGCAGGCTCCAGGCTCTGAGCTTTGAGAACAGAGCCCGACGTGGGGCTCGAACTCATGAACCTTGAGATCATGACCTGAACTGAAGTCTGACGTTTAACCAACTCAGCCACCCAGGTGCCCCGAGGAAATGATTTTAATGAAAGCAGTTGCTTTTACTGCACTGCTCCTTGTGTATGATCAGGTTTCCCAGGATCATATCATTTTACTAATATTTTTTAAATTAATTTGGGTATAAATTCATAAAATAAAATCATATATTTTTTTTTTATTTATCCACATTAGAATTCTCACTCTGATAGATATGGATTTAGCTCATTTAATCATTCATCACCATAAAGACATCTCTCCATCTCTATGTTCCTTCCCTCTACTGTTAACATTTATAAGTTTAAATTTCATTATCTGTCATTGTTGTGGTGGTTGTTATATTATCTATAAAGATAATCCTTTAGCTTGGTTACTAGAGGCAATGGGGATAGAGGAGAAGCTGAACATTTTTTCTTACAATGTCTTGATTTTGTTTATCCATAGGTTATTGGACTTTAGTGAATATGGGATTCCATTTGTTGTATTTTTCCATAATCCTGCATTTGATTGCTGTGGCTGAGGACTCTATGTAGTGAGTAGGATCTTACTGATCTCTTCAATGGTCATTTTTAATTTGACAAGACAGTTCATTTTTCATTTGTGAGATTTTTTTTTTTTTTCAACGTTTATTTATTTTTGGGACAGAGAGAGACAGAGCATGAACGGGGGAGGGGCAGAGAGAGAGGGAGACACAGAATCGGAAACAGGCTCCAGGCTCTGAGCCATCAGCCCAGAGCCCGACGCGGGGCTCGAACTCACGGACCGCGAGATCGTGACCTGGCTGAAGTCGGACGCTTAACCGACTGCGCCACCCAGGCGCCCCACATTTGTGAGATTTTGATATTGATTTTTACACTATCCAAAGGTGCTGATAATTTGTCATCACACGCTGGCAGCAACAAAGACAAAAAGATTCAGGAATGACACAAATATAGCATAAATTCTCACATAATTCTAGGGTTATTTTTGTAAACTGTCTTTATATTGCTAAAGTTGTGGCTATTATGCCTCTCTTTTGTTACTCTTAATTGTGTTCCATTCTTCACTTCAGGTATAGGTTGATTGGATAAGTTGAAATCCATTAAAAACATGTATATATTTTTAGGGGCACCTGGGTGGCTCAGTCAGTTAAGCATCCAACTTTTGATTTGGGCTCAGTCATGATCTCACAGTTTGTGGGATTGAGCTTTGCCTGCGGCTCCACACTGACAGAACGGAACCTGCTTGGGATTCTCTCTTCCTCTCTCTATGCTCCTCCCCCTGCTCATGCATGCATATACTCTCTCTCTTAAAAATAAATAAAATAAAAATTTAAAAACGTATATATTTTTAATTATGTAAATGATTCATTGCAGACACAATGTGGCAGATAAATTCTAGGATGGCTCTTCATAATGCCTGATTCCTGATGTCAACTACAATTCCCTCTCCTTGTGTGTAGGCAAAACCTGTGACTTGCATCAAACTAGTAGAACATAGCAAAGTTTATGGGATGTCTTCCCATGATTGTGTTTCACTACATAACTCCATCTTGCTTGTAGAGTCTTTTTAGGACTCACTTTTGCTGGCTTGTTGAAGTGAGCATGGCCAGAAACTGTGGGTGGCCTCTCTGAGCTGAAAAATGTCTCTAGTAAATTAGAATAACCTCCAGCCACTTGCTAGGAAGAATCCAGGAATCTCAGTCCTACAACTGTAGGTTGTATTGCACAGTCTGTATAAAATGAAGTTTTTCATTTGTTCATCTTGATCAGCACTGAACAGAAGCATTCAGTTAGGAAGTTTTACATTTCCTTTGTCACTCTGGAAAATCCCTTCTGTTATTTCCACGGTATTGGAAAAATGGACCCCCCAAAATATCCACATTACATCCTTAGAATAACTTTATTCTATATATCCAGTATTATTTTAGGAAGTAGGTAGCTCTTGGCCTCACAGAGCTTATATCTTGGTGCTGGCAACAGATGGACAGATATTTGATGAGTATTTAAATAAATATTTATTGGGCAATTAATAAAAATGACAAGAGGAAAGCATATGAAAGTGTAGAAAAGTGGTATTTTAGACAGGAGGTAAGAGAGGCCTCTATGAGTATCATACTTAAATCTTAGTGATATCTGGTATAAGACTATTCCAAAGTCAAAGATTACCAGTGGAATATCCATAGGGTACTAGCTTACTTTGGATAGTATGGAAAAGAAAGAAGCCAATTTGAGATAAAAGAAGCAGGGGAGAAAGTTGTAATAAAGATAGAGGGCCTGGTGCAGTTTTCATTTAAGTGTCTTGGGAAGCCATCACACTTAGAGTAGGCTTCTGAGCAGAGGTGTGACAGAAATTTACTTTTGCTTAAAAGGGATGACTGCTATAGACTGTAATTGGGTTCCCCCAGGTCATATGTTGACATCTTGAAGCCTAGTACCTCAGAACGTGACTGTATCAGAAGAGTCTTTAAAGAAATAATTAAGGTAAAATTAGGTCATATGGATGGCCCTTAGTACAACATAACTGGTGTCCTTATAAGAAGAGGAAATTTGGACATACTGAGACACACCTAGGCTGCATGCACACACAGAAAAGACTGTGTGAGGACAGAGTGAGAAGGTAGCCATCTTCTCAAGGAGAATAACAAAGGAGAGAAGTCTCAAGTGAAATCAGTGCTGCTAACACCTTGACCTGGGGCCTCTAGCTTCCAGAACTGTGAGATTTCTGAGATAATAGATGTCTCTTGTGTAAGCCACCTAGCGTTTGGTATTTTGTTATGGAAGCCCTAGCGAACTAATACAATGACTCTGGTTAATACGTGTAAAACATACACTAGCAATGTAGGTTCAGACGTAGTACCAGAGTGAGATATTGGCAACATGGGCTACAGAGGTAGCAGAAAATGGTGAGAGGTATTTAGATACTCTCTTTCTCTCTCTCTTTCTCTCCATATATATATGGAGAGAAAGAGAAAGAGAAATTAGAGTCATTAGGATTCCTCAATAAAGTGGATGTGATATGTGATATATATTAAGGCCTCAAGGAAAGGATAATCCAATGGTTTTGCTCATGGCCATGTTTCATTCTGATTCCATGTTGAAAGTAAGATTATTTTTCTAGTCTAAAATGTGTTTTAACAAACAGTAGCCTTGTTCATTTGTTTGCTTTTAATAAATATCTTTCACTAATGGTAATTTGCATTACACATTATACATTAAAAATAGGAGCCAAATAACTTAATATTAGATTTAGTTAATCTCGCCTGTCCACAGTGAAGTTATTAGACAGCCTAGCTGGAAATATATTCACTGAGTGACAGTATGGCAAGTCTCTTTTCAGTTTTGAAAAGTTTGGATGAATTCCAGAGATCAATGTAGAAATTAATTGCTTACAGTTTCTGGCACAAGTCTTCTCATCAGCACTGATTTTTTGAACAGCCATCATAACAGGGCATTGCTTGCCAAGGTAAGGAGCCTGACAGTTTCGCAATTAGAGAGGACTGGGGGTTGATCTGTTGGTCTTAGGAAGAGATATGCACAGTGTACAAATTACATGCAAAGGCAAATTAATCAGAGTGTTTTAAAAAGAATTGTTTAGCATTCTATCATTTAACTTCTCTGTCATTCATTTCATCTCTCCCATAAGGGACAGAGTTGAAAATAATTACACATAGATATTTCTGAGCTTAGCTATTTTTTGTATGTGTTTTCACAATATTGTACTTATGATTTAATCATTCTAGAAATTATGGAAAATTGATTTTTATGAAAATAAAGCATCTGGTGACATAAATAATGTTTGCAGAGTTGAGTAATTTATAACACCTAAGGCATTGCATGTGGTGAACTTTAACTCAGAGTGATAATGGAAAGCATCACCCTATCCTCTGAAGGTTTCAGAAAAGTACTCTGTGCTATGAAGGAACACAGATAGATGGTTTGTGTATTATAAATTAGATTTAAATTATTTATGAAATGCTAGCTTTACCACCTCATTATTCCATGTGAACTTTCAAGTTATGTACCACTAATCGTGATTATATAACTAAATAACTTTTGTGATATATAAATATTATTTCCCAAACAGATGCATTTATTTAATTCTCACACACATTCTCTTACACACATGCACACTCCAATTTTCAGTCTTTACTTTGATATGTTGATCTTTACTTTTCTGTAACTCAGGTTAATTTTTATTTTGAATTACCTATCAACGTAGAAGAAAGTTAATTTTAGTTAATCTGCTACTTATCTCCTTTTTCCAGGGCTGAGTGAAAATTCTGGGAGGACATCATACTACCAAATAGTAGGAAGCATATACAGTCCTCATATCTATATAACAATATACATATCAACCAATTCATTGAGATCCATCATTCATCTATTTGTCTCTAATTTGTCAGTGTTGTGACCATATTCTTTAGTATTTCCTATAAAGGCGCTTGGGTCCAGCAGCTCTCTGCTCATTTCATGTTCTAGTTAAGAGAGAGTTTGCTACTTTTACATCTCACTGATATAAGAAAATGTTAGAAGCCCTTTACAGCTTCAATTGACTAGCTTCATGATTGCCATTTTTCTTTTTTAAGTCTTGCTGAATGCTTATAGAAAGACGGGCACAGAGCTTTGTCTTTTCTTCAAATCCTAGGATATAGGCCTTTCTTTAGAACCAACTGATCTATTATTTGCCCCTTCTTTTGCCTTTACTCAGGAGAATAATTTGTAGCCTTCAAAGGAAGTCTACATACTTACAGATCCCTTATTATAATTTCTGAATATCTATCAAATATTCTGCCTATGAATACAGTCTTTCAAAATTGCTTGAGTTCTTTGAAACCAAAACATTTAAAAAATGTTATTTTAAAATTGTTTTTGGTCACATTCCTCCCCTGGGAAAATGAGCACCAAAAGTCATAAGTGCCTGAATGAGAATTGGGGAGAAAGGTATGGAAAGTAAAATGAAAAGAAAAAAAAAAGAAAAAAAGAGTGTAAGTTACTATCAATGAAAAAATTAAAAACATGTTTGCGATGCAGAATAAGGCTCAATTTGTAAAACTTTCTCTTTTTGTTAAAACGTTTTTAATTTATTTATTTTGAGAGAGAGAGAGAGAGCATGAGCAGGGTAGGGTCAGAGAGAGAGGAGAGAGAGAATCCCAAGCAGGCTTCACACCATCAACACAGAGCTCCATGTAGGACTTCAACCCACAAACCATGAAATAATGACCTGAGTCAAAATCAAGAGTTGGACACTTATCCAATTGAGCCACTCAGGTGCCCTTCATTTTGTAAAACTTTCAATAGTGTTTTCAGTTTACAACATTTTCAATATATATAGAACATATAATATATAAAGGGGATTCTGGTTTTCTTGATTTTGGATGTGGATCCTTAAGCTGAAAAAAAAAAAATGGTGTCAAGTAGTTCTGCACCCTGAAGCCAGGGAAAGAATCATGTCTACAGAATAAGCTAAATGGATACTGAAAGGTACTCTCAGAAATACCTCCATGCTTTATAAGAAAAGTAAAGCTATGCCTGAAGAGATTAAACAAGACTGTAAATATATATAAATATATATACATATAAGTATATATATATATACACACATATATATACTATATATATAGTCATATATATATACATATATATATATACATGTGTACCTATTCTTATTCATATATATACATATGTGTATATATATGTTCATATGTAGAGATATAGATAAAGATATATATGAACTCTTTGTATAGCCAAGGAAGGTTTTAATTGTAAAGAGAGCTGTAAGTGTGCTTTGTATATTCTCTCTCTTCTTGAACCAAACTCAAGAGTATGAGGGGAAATGCTTCTGTCCACATCCAGCCAATTGAAAGACCTCAAAATAATCATTGGGAGATCTTGCCATGAGTCCACTGACGTCCAAGAGACATTTGACTCCATTGGTCAACTCTAAGGTGAGCAATGGATACTAGAGTTGCTACTATTTAGCAGCAGAGCATGGATAGCTGGCATTCCCAGAAACACACTGGGTAAGGATGCCTGTAATTCTCTTGTGAACCTTGCATAAGGAGTCAGACAGGGCCATCTCTAATAGATATACCGAAGGGGCTAGGAAACACAGATAGCAGTATAATCATCCAGGCTGTATAAACAATGCCCAGAGAAGACATTACTCACTTGATAAAGTGAAATAGTGAGAGATGCCCGACGATGGAATTCTCTTGGAGAACTCACATAAGTATCATCTAGGGGAAACAGCCAGAAATTTTTAACCTATAATATACTAATTGCTACATTTTCTAATCACATGTATAATACCCAGTCATATGAAATCTTTCCCTATGTCTTCATTGCCCTCCTATAACAGCCCTTATCATGCTGAAGGGGATAAAACAGCAAATAAGAAGACGGAAAGATGTACAGCAAAAAGTGAGAGAACAACCACAAGTGTATGGGGTTTTATCCAAAGGGAGCTATTAAAAGGAAAACTGATGAAATGAAAATGCTTACCTTATATTATGGAGCCTAGTTTATTTAAAATACGTTAAATATATTTAAATACTTTATATATACAAATATATAAATACTGTAATATTTCATGGACTCTTATTGAGTCTATTTTTTTCAAAACACTTCAAAAATATATAGTGCATGATACTATTTGCTTCTACTCATAAAAACACGTTTCCTGATTAATACAACTTTATATTATAGACTTTAATTAAAAAAATTAAAATTACCTGTGTATCAGTCTCCTCCTTTCTCTAGAGTATTTGGGAAAAAGTAGAATTAATCATTTCCTAGGGTAGTTCCAGGATGTAACTGCTTTTTTTGTGCCTTACTTATCACTACTGCATTCAGGCTACTGCTTATCATGGTTGGAAAGATCAGAAATGATCACCCTTCCTAGTGCTGGCTTCACCACTATAACTTAAGCAGAAGATTGAATACTGGTTGGTCACGGCTTTGCACTATTTTTGCTCCCAGTATCATCGTTCAAGGCTCTCCTAGGTATACCAGATTTAACTGAATATTTAAGGCAATTGATCAGTTTTATTATGCAATAGAAAAACTACCTAGGATAAATATAACATATTTTTAATATTAATGAAAAGTTAGTTGAGAACCTCTCTCAAAGAAATTTCATAATTTCTAGCTTGCCTAGCCTCACTCACCTTTTGGTGTGCATCACTCTCTATTCTCCATGTATTCCTACTCCAAAAACATTGTTCATGTATAGAGAAATTTATCTTTGTCCTTTTATCCCCTCTCACCCTTTGCTAAACTGCATCTTCAGGTCTTTATTCCCAGGCAGCTTATATTCATTTTCATGAATTAAAAAAAAGCCCTAGGTGTGTGTATACACACACACACACACACACACACACACACATATATGCATATATATGCATGTATATGTTTACAACTTAAATCCAGATGCAAGTATAAAGTGGACAATCATTTTTAATTTCTTTTATATCAAAGCATTTGTCTTTTTTATATCTTAACAAATCTCTCCTTTTACCTTTATAAGGAGCAGTTATATATAGCAGAAATTATAATCAATGTAGATAAATATTTTTAAACAATCTCTAGCAATCCTAACAGTATAAGATGTCCATTATAGTACTAGTCAGAATGCCCACATGAAACAGATGGTGATCTCAAATGGTATAAATGAAAGAGAGTTTAATGGAACACTATCTATAGAGGTGAAGACAAGGTTAAGGAAAACTTAACAAGTGATAGTGAATAGGTACAGGGCTAGCATTAGCAGTCAGCCATTCATACCCTTATGCTGGTAGGGAATATGGAGCTAGTGGTTATCACATCTGATTGCTACAGCTGTTAAAAAACAAAACAAAACAAGACAAAAGAAAACAACAGTGGTGAGCAATCACTGCCAAAGTGCAGCCAAAGAGAAATTAAAGTGAGCCAGGATAATAAATACCCTGACCTTTCTCCAATTGTCCTTGAACCCTTCTAGGGCTGCCCATTGGGCAATTCTCCCAGATGATGAAGATTAAGAGGCTTTGTCAGTTGCTAGCCAGTTGGTCAATGTTTGTAGCAGGACAGAGTACATGGAAGAATGGACCTGGAGGCATAAATGGAGAATAATTTGTACAATCTACCTCTTTTTCCCATTAACATCAACTCAGATGCTTTGTCTGGATGTAAGACTCAGATAAATTAGCAGAGCAAAGGAAATGATGAGACCAAATAAAAAATGGTTGTTTTTATGTAGCTAATCATTATCCCTATACCATTTATTCCATGTTACCCCTACCCTCTATAGGCATATACACTGGTTGGAACTTTTTATGTAGAGGGTTAACTTGATACAAATCTTCATCCCATGGGACACAACTTCTATGTGCTCCTGTCCTTACCAGGTTGACCACTATTATTGAGCACAGGGGAAATAGGAGGAACTTAATAGGAACTTACTTTATAATATAGTGATATGGTTGTTCTTGACACTACTGGGGAGAAGCAACTTAATTTTCCTTTAGTAATCAGTATCAAATCACCTTGGCCAGCACATTAACCCCTTTCTGTTAGTTTAATAGCAGAAACATTAAATAAGAAGCGGACATTCTTAATTTTCAATTTAAAAGATACATAACTATATTTCCTAGTGAAAGCATTCCTTCTAGGGTATTAGAAGACCTAAACATAATTATCCCAAGATCACAGAAATAGAATGCAAAAAACTTTTTAAGTGTGCTACCAGAGTAGTAAGTGGGGGTTGGGGGGTAGTGATTCTTGATCACTCCCAACCATGGATCCCAGGCCTTTGCTTTCTTTCTGTGGAGTAGATCAAACTGAATATTGGGTTATGGATTTAAAAGCCAGAGTGACTGTATTTCCTAGTTTAGCCCAGGCAGTGCCAGTGCAGAACTTTTGTCTTATCATATTGTGTAGTTCTCCTTTCCTTCTGAAAAATGTCTCGCTTTACACAGTAAGTTATATGATCATGTTATTAAAGGCACTAATGCATGTTACAGAGCAGCTCCCTATACTTGTAGGGAATTCTTTTTGTCTAGTTGACATCATATTTAATTCTGCAATAAGCCATTTAAAAATTTTACCAACTCAGTTGCTCCTGGGTGATAGAGTACATTAAGACAAATGAATTCTTGTCTTTTCCCATGGCCTCACTTTTGGGTGTTTATATTAAATTCCCTGGTTGAGGGCTATGTTTTTGAGATACCTAGGTGATGACTAAAACATTGCTACTAAAAGTGCAGCTTGTACCTCAATGCTGATTGCCAAACTATCAGTTACCAGTCCAGGACTAGATTTAATTCAGAAACTGAGAAAAAAAGATTAGAATATTTTATAGAATTTTGACGTGGCTGCTATAAGCTAGTACATTAACAATGGCCCCATCTCTGAAAATATTATATATCCATTAGAGTTCTACAAACTTATGCCATGAATTGAATGTCAAACCAGCTGGGTTATTTATTGTATGCAGTAGGCCCCACTGTAACACTCGATATTTTAAGTTTAGTTTGTCAACTGTAACCTAAAATTTTATAAAAATCTGAGAATATGCAAGCTTTTATAAACTTTTAACATTTATAAATTTAGCATTTACAATAATTTTAATTTTTATTCAAACACTGTTTTTATGTATTATAACTTTATTAGCTAGTTTGGGGAAGTAAAACCTCTATTATTTATTTTCAAACTGAATTTAAAGATGTGAAAATAAGATTCACTGGACAATTTTGTCAAGATAAGGCACATATATTCTAACAATAGTAGTAAAGCAAATTAAAACAATAGACTGGTTCTAAAATAAATGAAGAATGAAAAGTTCATACTAGTTTTATTTATTTGGTTTATTTTTATAGCTGCAATTTTTGGTGAGATATTTAACATTAAGTGTGTCCTTTGAGGAGATGTACTGGCTAACGAAGCCATCAAAACTTGACCTATCCATGGCTAACATTTTGGTGTCACCTGTAGACTATAGGAATACACCACTCTGGGCACATTTTTGGTTGGCATAATTGTTTATTTATAAGAGAAATCAGAATTTTTTAATGGAGAGATTTGCAAAATTAGATGAATTGGGAAGATAAAATATTTATACTCTAAAAGGAAGAAACAAAAATTGTATCTAGTAGAGACTTAAATTCTAGGTCAAATAGGTCTTTAAGAATGTCTTTGGTAACTGCACTGCATACCTCAAAATATTAAGGTAAATTATTACCTAATTTAAAGAAAAATATGATCTAAGAATATCATTGTAAAGATAATGGGTGCCTCAACAGTTTATACAGTTCAGCAAAATAATAGAATACAAAAATAAAAAAGAACCAAAAGAAAATATCATTAAGAAAGGACAAAACCAAACATAATAGTCATGAATCTAAGTTTTATTTTAAAGAAAGGCAACATTAAAAAAAATCTACCTACAGGACAAGAAACAAACCCCAAGTTTTGTTTGATACTAGTAATGATTAAAGAAATATTTAAACATGAATGGCATAAAAATGATTAAAATTAAAAAGTGGCCATTAAATAAAGACAAAAATTAAAAAAATAAAAGTATATAAATAGCATGAAAAATAAAATTCTTGGTGAAAAAATAAATATTTATTTAAACAAATGTCTAGTGGAAAGGTTTTTACAAAAGTGAAGTTAATGGTTATTATAATTAAAAAAAAGTGTACTGAGCCAGCATGCTGGAAGTCCTTGGGATGTCATGCATTAGAGTCCATGATTTTGATATCAAAGCAGAACAAAGTTGTCCCCATAGAAGATAAGTCTTTAATGAATTAGTTTAAACACATTTGGTCTTCAAAAAATTTAAAAATACAAATAATAATATATTTATGATTTGATGAATATCTTTGTTTTTTATTTTCATCTTTTATTAATTGTCATATATCAGGCTTATGTAAAACTTTAGAGTTTAGAGAACCTTAAAGATTAAGGAAAAAAAACACACACACACACATTGTAGTGATTAGTAAAATGTGGCTCAAAAGATTAAGAAGGCTGTTCAAAGAGGGCTGTTTTAGGACTAAATGCAGATATCATGACTTCCTGCCAAACTCACCACGTATTCTTATTTTTATTCTCTCTATATGCATGTAAAACATAACTTCTCAAAATGCATGAATGACAGCACATAACATTTATTTTAAATTGTTATAATTATGATAAGAAGTAAGAATTCCATATTAAATATATGACTATTGTTGATTTTGCTAGATTTTCTCAATAACCACAGGATTTGGTCTCTGACAAATTTCTACACGTATGTATTTTAGCTGGAACTATATGTCAGTTTTCTGACAGAGCTTCCATATGATTAAGATTTCCTTTTTAGAGGAACTGTAAGAGCTCCTCACAGAATACAGTTAATAATCTGTTTAAACTAGCTACATGTTTTCCAATTACTGGTCAAGAAATTTTAAATTATAATTGCTAAAGAGATAATTATTTTTAATAGAAATTACGGATTGACTTATAACTGATGTCAGGCAAATGGTGATTACTCATTTATTTTCAAAACACTGCTCTGCAAATTTTTGAGGAAAAAGGAAAGTCTCAAATGATATTTGGATTGCATAAAGTCAATTGAATCAATTTGACATAAAAGAAGTGATTATGTCAAAACGAAAATAACCTTTAAAATAGGACAATAGGGAGCAATCCATTTCATTTATTCTTTCATTTTTCTTCTTTTATTTAACCTTATGCCAGTTTATCTTTGTATTATAGATAGTAATACCCTCAGTGAAAAAGTAGACTTAACTCTTATTTTGTCTGGTGTTTTTCTTGCTGTTGCTGTTTTTTTTTCCCCCAAGTTAACCCAATAAGGTATTATTAAATGTTACTACCTTTTATTCTCCAAGAAAACACTTTGTAAAGTTTAAATATTTCATTAGACCCTAAAGCAATAATAATGTGGTTTACTATCACAAAAAGATTTTATTTATATCAAACTTTAAGAAAAAACAAAACAAAACAAACACAAGCTTTTTGTGTTTTTATACTTTAGAGACAAAAATTACAAAGCCAAACAGGTGTTTGAACAGATACTATTAAATCAAGTCATCATCTACAATTTTACCTATACACTTCAGTTATTTTTTTTTGCCCAATAGGATACTGTGACTACTATGGGAGTTCCCAAGTATTTGAATTCCAAGTTTGGACAAGATATGTTACAGCACTGATTAGGATTTAAGCAGCTTTTCCTTCTTACAACATAAATAGGAAAAGGAAGTTATTTTTCATGAAATAAACACAGCTCATTTATTTGATTATAAAACCAGATCCAAAAATGATACACGGTTCTGGGAATTTTGGGTTTCATCTCTTTCAATCAGAGGAAGATCTTTTCTTGCTAAGGCTGTAACATGTTTATATTAAACACTAAAAGAGACTCATTGATTTCCCAGCTCTCTGACTCATGCATTCTGAGATTTGAAAGTTCACAACAAAGGTAGCCAAAAGTAAGCCTATAAAATATAAAATGCGTTCCAAAACCATGTTCAGCTTATGGTTAAAGTCACATTTTAGTGAAATTTTTCTAAATAAAAGAATCTAGTTATAAAGCACTATGATTAATGGCAGATGTGAATAAGCATACCTGTTAAAAATGTGTAACTGTAGTATTACCTTTGGCCAGGATTTGTTTTGGAATCATCATTGTGGAACATTTGTATCAAAATTTAGAAATGGACCATTTAAAAACTTAAATGTGTAAGGAATTAGGTCTGAGTACTTTAAGACATCAAAGAATGGCAGTAGTAGACCATATGACATAAGTGTTTCAAAAAATGGAAATTTTAACTGATGCTGTTTTTTTAAATTTAAACAAATCAGAGGATTAGTTTTAGAGATTATTATTTAGAAGGATAATAATAAAGTGGCAATTTATCACTTTCTTTTCATATTAAAATTTTGAGTAACACTGACAAAGTGCCAAATTAAAAAAAAAAGAAAGAAATGCTTTCATAGTAATGAAACTGCTTAATACCTTGCCCCTATTGCTCATAACATGACATAAGCATATTTATTTATATCTCTATTCATCTATATTTCTCATATTTAATGTTATTCTTTTAGTAATAGGATTTTTTCTGGAAAATTATTTTTAAAAAATAAAACAACAAAATTTGTTTAATTTGTACTATAATAAGGAAATATTTATTTTATTTTATTTTGTACAAGGAAAGATTTTAATAAAAATTTTACACAATATAATTAACTGTTTACATCATTCTTTTTGAAATTAAAAATAAGTCCAATTACTTATGACTGTTTCTCCTATAAAAAAAATAAAGAAATCCTGCAAGACACTTAACATTGTGAAAGCTAAATCTAGCGCAACCATGGCACAGATGATTATGTTTATAGATCTAGGGAGAATTTGTCCTGGAAAGGAAATCCCTTAATTTTCTGGACCCGCTTTCCTCATACATGAAGCAAGGAATTAGAATAGATCACTAAGAGAGCACCTCCCCACATACATTCTATGGGTGATACCCAGCACTAAATGAAGTACTCCTGGTCTGAGAGGAATTCAATTAGGTCGCAAACCAGCTCAGGCTTAGACTGGGATCCTGGAATGGTAAAGTCATGTAATTGCATCCATTCCTCTCAGGAACTTTAACATAGACCTGGTCCAGTCAAGTTTCCCAATTCTTAGTGTAATTATTGTAAATGTTAGTAAGGAATCTCCAGGAGAAAGATGTGCCTGTGTCCTTACCGCTGTGCATGCTCTGGGAACTTGATCCCAAAATTCTCTGACTAGGCAGTCTCTAGCTTCCTTCCAAAACTGCAACGACCTCTTTGCTGAGTCAATGATGCAAGGAGGTCAGGTGTGTATCCCTAAACCTGTCTCTGAATAATCCTCAGTCTTTTAGGCTTGAGTAGATCCATTATCAATTGAGAGCATCTAAATCTACTTAGATGTTCTAAATATGTGCTGTTGAGAAAGGGGATGGGGACATGGGAGTAAATAAGAGTTTAGATTTGAAAATGTTCATTAAGAGTTCCCTAGAAGGAATCTGAGTGTATCTATAAAAGAGGTACCTAAATGCATGTGTTGAATTTAACAGAGAAGTCTAAGCAAGAGACATAAATTTTAGTAGTCATGATCTGAAGATGCCGTTTAAAGCTAAAGGAGTGCTAGAAATCACAGGGAAAGAACTCTGAATAAGAAGAGAAAGAGGAGCTGTCTGATGTTAGTCCAGTCACACTCTGTTCTAAGTTTCATCATTTCCAAGTTTAGATGATGAAAGTATCAACATAATAGAGTTGTGGTGAAGTTCAAATAAAATAATCCACATAAAGTAATTTAGCAAGCTACCTTGATCAAAATAAGTGCTTGATAAACATGTCTTATTGTTATTACTTTATTGTTTTGTTTTATTTTTGTCAAATAATTTAAAAAGTGTTAAATTATTACGTTTTGTTTTACTATTGTTTTAAATTTTGTTTTACTTTGGACTGAAACATGAATCTCTTCAATATATAATGTATGGTGAAAAAGAACAAGCCTGTGAAAGAATCTGATAAACAGTAGGTAGAAAAGTAAGAGAAAAAAATAGAGGTTGTCTTGCCATAGAATGTGAGTGAATCTGCATAAGAGAAAGCAATTATCAAGTAAGTTAATTGCTGATGAAAGATATTATAGGGTAAAGACTGTATTTTGGAATGTATATCAACTAGTGAATTTATGATGCAATTTTAGTAGTTTGGTAGAAAAGGAGAGCACATTGCAGTACATTTAAGAATTTATGGGAGATAAAAAATCGAGCCATAATATTTGCATCATTCCTTGAAGTGAAGGTGAGCAGAGACCAGTAGTTTTAAGGAGTAGTAGGGCCAAGTGGCATAGTTCATTTGTTTGCTTGTGTGTATGTTTGTGTATTGTATTTGTGCTTGTGTGTTTTAATGGGAGCACCTAAATCATATTTGTATGACTAAAGGAATGAGTGACTAATTGAGTTGATGGGGAGAGATTAAATAATAAAATAGAAATAAGATATCATATGATGGACTACTGGGAAAATCTGGGTTTTGATAGGGAGGATTCTTTATTGTTACAAAGAGCAGAGAAAACAGTTGCACAGGTCTACATGTCTGTATATTCATTGAAAAAAAGAAGGCTAGAATCTATTTTCTATTTTTTTAAAATAAAACAGATTAGCTAGTCAATAACTCTGGAATAGAGACTTGGACATATGGAGAAGTGAGAAGTTTGAGAATAGAGATTTAACTATGAAACAAACCATCAATATGAAGATCCATGATGTGTGCTGGGGGGAGATGAGTTTGGTGATCTTTAAGATATAATTACCTCAGTCAGCTTGAATACTTGACTTTCTCCAGTTACACTTATACTAACAGTGTTGGCATTGGAATATTATACGTAAGTATATAATTGTATACATTTACAGTGAAGAATGAGATCTTGCCAGGCTTGTGGGACAAGAAAAGAGAGAGAAGAAAGAATGCAGGTGAATTTATGACACATACAAAAAGATAAAAATAATGTTGGATGAGGAAAAGTAAAGAAATTAAATAGCATGAGAGATTATCAACATCAGTGGATTGAAAGTTGTAATGAAGTTAGAAATTGTACTGTATGAAAAGGAGTGTTTGGTTAAGGATGTGAGTGATTCTTGTGTTAGTGCTTTGACACTTGAGAAATTTTCTGCTGATCCTATTTACAGTGTATGACCACATAAATGAATATTTTAGCAAGATAGGAAGAAAAATTCATTGGAGATTAAGAAGTCATGAACTGAATATAATTCAGAGTATATCAGAATTTTTAATGGCTTAGTCAAGTCTACTGAAATCTCATAGAGCTATGGCAGTATCTGTAATAATGATAAAATAAGGCAGTCAGGGACTAAAGCCCTCCATGATTTCGGTATAGTAATCAACTGGTACACGAAACCTAAGGATTAGGTGGCTGGAAGAGATCATTCTTTTATTTACTCAAAGAACTAATGTTATACTACTGCCACATTAGAATGATTAAATTTATAAACTTAAAATAAGCTTCTCTTTAGGTGAAAGGGAGTGAGAGATACAGCTGTTATGGAATGAATAAGTCATAAGAATAAAAGCTACAGGACAGGGAATATAGTCAGTGGTATTTTAATAGCAGTGGATGGTGACAGACGGTAGCTACACTTGTGGGGAGCATGGCATAAGGTATAGAGCTCTTGAATCACTGTTTACATCTGAAACTAATGTAGCATTGCATGTCCACTATACTCAAATAAAAAATAAATAAATAAAAATAAGTAAAATAAGTTTCTATTACATGTACTGACTTCTCTAATATCATTGAATAAAATAGTAAGCACCTCTTTTTAAAAATCCTAGTAAGATCAGAAAATTATTTGATTAGTGTTTAAAATTTTACCCTGTTTTACTTAAATTGATGAAGAGGTCCTATCTAGTACATCTAAACCAGAATGCCAACAGTGGACTTAATTGAATTCTTTCTCAGTTTGTTTAGTATTTAAAACTGTCTGACATAAAACTAATCATCTTGAGGGAAAAAGATAAAACAAAATATTTTTCAAAAGAGGATATGAATATTTTATATAATAAGATACATTATTTAAAGCATTCTACAGACAGCACTTAAGGCATTTTGGAAATAAAATGGTGAATGTCAACCTTGTTATCTACTGCTCTTATCTAATGGGAGATACAAGAAGAGATATTTTTAAAAGTCAGTGAATACAAATGCTTTAAAACAATTTTAATCAGTACAGGACTATGATGAGAAAATGAATAAGGATGACGTAATGACTAGTAAAATAGCTATCCACCTATACATTTATTAACTCCATAGATTTAGAGTTTAAAAAATAAAGAAAAACTTATATCACATTATAAGATATTAAAAGTATATAAATTTAGCTTATCACTTATGTATGTTATTTAAGGAAAATAATGTGTCTTAGGAGTATAAACCATAAGGATGGAAAATGTGTGAAAAACAATATTTAAGGCATATATGACAAAAGCATCAAATAAATAGTTAAATTATATATAAGAAGAATAAAGCACTCCTTCCTCCAGCTATTGAGAGTGTTGGTGACTGAAAGCTTGCAGCTGAACTACCCTTCTGAGACTGCCCTTGGTCAGAGATGATCTCTCAAAGTATGCCTTCTTTCCAGAGTAGTGTACATTATATTACCAGTCAATACTGGTATAAGGAGCTTAGTCCCATTATCCCAATTTGGGACAACTCTTCAGAGTCATTCAAACTCTCGAGATCCCCTAGGATCATCTGAATCTTCCATTGTAATGCATTGCAAACAAACTTCCCCATCTACTAATACTGTCTTCTTCATTTATAGGTATTAAAGCCAAAGGCATACCATAATAAGCCTTTTGCACACAATATGTTTTCTGTAGATCTGACCTGTGATAGTTGCCATAAAGTGGTCTGAAAAAGAACAGATTTTAAAATTGGATTGTGCAGTTGTTTCAGCCACTAGTCATGTAGAATCCCATCATTGGTGGCCAAACTGAGCTCAGAAAGATCTTAGCATGTAATACTAATGCACTCATTAAACTTAATTACTGATGACATGGGATGAGATAAGTCTAAAAGGGAATACAATGTATCAGGAATTTGAGAAATATGGGAAAATAGTAATTCTAATGACAATAATATTAGATGGCTGCTGCTGGGGGCAGCTGATATGATTGGAGACATAAGAAGAAAGTCTGAGTATAGTCACCAAGTGAAATCTGTGAATGAAAGCCAGAGAACCTCTCTGACAACATATAAAGAGATTCTCACGTTTTGTAGAATAAGCTGAGGACAGAGAAACAAATGTCATGCTTAGGACTTAGTTATATTATAGAAGGAGAACTTTAGAGAAGGTTGAAATTTCAGCTATAGCAGGTCCACGATGCCAGGGTAAGGGAACACTGAAATGTGTGATGATGACATCTGCTTTGAGTCAATCCAGATTCCCCTGCAAAAATAGCACCCTTCACATCGTTAAAGAGTAGTGTTTCTCACCTTTTTGATCACTCATGATGATGCAGAGACCTGCACTTTGCAAGGCAACATATATCCCTCCCACCCCAGGATCTGTCCCCAGTTCCCCTCCTATTAATAAACCAATAAATAGGATTAAAGCATTACATAACTGCAATAGGGAAATCAGAGTCTGCTCCTAAACCCCAAGGACCTACAGAACCTACCAGCAGGAGCTGGAAGACTATGTGAAATTAGATTCAAGAAGATTAAATTATAGAAATAAAAAAGAGTTTATTGATATGGGAATGTTTCCCTGTTGCATAGGATTTAACACCTTGACAACTGCTAACATACTCCTAGGCTGGCTCTTAGAGGCTTTGAGTAAAGTGTAAGTTCATACTAATTAAAGTAGCATGATCACATTGTGAAGGAAGAGAACAAAAGTCTCAGACGGTTGGCACACTAGCATATATAAACTATGGCTGGAAATCCCACCAAGGATTGTGCAACACTACAGGGTCTAGCAAACATCCCATTTAGCAAAGCAAAAAGTAATGTGTTGGTAAAAGGAGTGCCATCTTCTTTGAGAGACTCCTTGATGGCTGTTGTCTTCAGGCCAAGTAGGAAGATATGTCAGTAGGAAGATATGATTATAAAATTTGCCACCCTGAGAATAATCCACCTAAATGACCCTTAATCAAAATCAGCTGTTGATGCTTAACTGTCAGAAACCCATTGGGCAAAGTTACTGTAATGAACAGAAATGTCAGAACAGTGGCCAGGAGTACTGAACCCAGTAGCTATGGCAATAATAACAGAATATGGGGCTACTGGGGACAAGATAGATGAGTATATCCAATAAAGGTAAATGTATACAACCAAAAGTAATTGAAGATGGATAATCAGAAGCCTGAGATGGCCACCCCAATAAAATCTCATGATTCTTATCCAGTTGCCAGATCTAAGCCAGTATTTACACATAGAACACATTGACTTCACAGGTTGCACTGCCTGAAAGAGAGGTTAGGTCTCAGGACACAAGAACATATCATAAGGATTAACCTACCCTTCCCTCAATAAGAATTATGACCTTTTACTTATGTAACATATTTGGAAAAGGGAAATTCCCAATTGACTCAAGTTCAATGATGACATTAATTTTCAAATACATGACACATTATCATGACTACACTTAGAACATTTGCAGGCCAGGTATAAAATGGATTTCTGTTTTTAAGTTCAGCTCTCAGTGAGCCTATCAGAATCAAGATCCATGTACTGTTCTTCTCCCCAGCCCATGAATGTATAATTGGAATGGCCTTACCTGGTAGGTGGTAGTACTCCAATTAATGTAGTGATTATCTTTTTTAGAAAGATTTGGCAAAACATGAGTCTAAAATATTTTGCATTTTTTGTGTTTTTTTGTTTGTTTTGTTTTTAGGCAAAGATAATATACTATTCTTTCAGTTTCTGTTGTCTTTTGCTTTTAATTTGGTTAGTTATGTTTTCCCTAGAAAAATCATCATTTTCAGTTATATTTTTAATTCAGCGGTAAAATATAACAGTCTGTCAAATTTTTATTTGAGCTTTTAAAAGTAAATTACACACACATATTTTTAAAGAATTTATATTTCCATTTCTCCTATAGGTTCCATGTTAGCATCTGTAATCACTTGTTATGTACTTTTCTTAAATGGCCAATTCATTTGCTGCATATAGAAGGAATTCTGTGAAGTGAGTAACTATAGGGCTAGATACACCTCACCCTTAAGCCAAACTTACACACTCCCTTTCTTTACTATCTTAAATTGTATCTATCTATATTGTCTAAAATGCTCAGAAAAAGGGTATATGATAAACCTAATTATAAAAATGTGAATACTATCACATTATTACAATACCTGAGATAAAAGTCACAACAATATCGATTGTTTCACTGTAAATTAAATCTAAGGGAAAAAAAGTCAAAATCACTCTACTCAATACCTCGTTCACCACCATTTCAACCAGAGGGGATTAATTCAAGATAGATTTGGTCTGAATTTCTGTGGTGGTAAGAGTGGCATCACAAGATGGTTTTCTATGCTACGTTTATCTTATATTGCCACAAACTTAGTGCCTTATAACAACACAATTTTATTATCTTACTTCCTACATGTCAGAAGTCTGACATGGGTTTCACTGGACTAAAATCAAGGTGGCTGTAGGGCTACATCCCTTCTACTAAGGGAGGCTATATATCCTTTCTTTTACATCCTCTAAAGGCTACCCTCAGGTCTTGGATCTTAGAATTTTCCACTTTCTTCAGAGCCAGAAATATTGCATCTCCTTCTGATTCTCTGCTATGGTCTGAATGTTTGTGTCCCATCAAATCCATATGTTGAAATCCTAATGCCCAATGCTATAGTTTAGGAAATGGGGCTTTTGTGAAGTGGTTAGCTCAAGAGAATGAGGGGCTCTCATGAATGAAATTAGTGTCCTTATAAAAAAAGATCCAAATGAGCTTCCTCTTCCCTTCCACTACATGATAATACCATGAATACCATAAGTATGCAACCCAGAAGGGCACCTTCATTCAATCATGATGGCAGCCCAAATTCAGACTTCCCACCTCTAGAACTATGAGAAATAAATTTCTGTTGTTTATAAGCTACCCAGTTTGTGCTATTTTGTTATAGTAGCCTGAATAGACTAAATCGCTCCTGGTTCTGACTCTTTCACTTTTAAAAGGACTCTTTAATTGCACTGGACCCACACAAGTAGTCTAAATTAATCATCCTGATTTAAGATTAGTAGATTAAAAAATTTAGTAACACCTACAACCTTCATTTCTCTTTGCCCTGAAAGATAACATATCCACAGGTGTAATATCATTGAGAGGGCACTACTCTGCCTACTGCACAATCCAGCATTCACTCCCTTCTACTGAATGAATGAATCCAAACATTCACTCTCTTCTCCTACTACATGGAGGAAGTACATTTTCCTAGTGCATTGATGTTGAGTTTGGTTATGTGACCTCTTTGGCCAATGGAATGTAAACAAAAGTGACAGACTGACAATCCCAGGTATATCTTTGTCTCTCTGACATGTCTGAACTCCATTATGAAAACCACTGTCTGCACTTTGAAGTAGAGCCACCTTATCTAATCTAGACACCTGAAAATGCTCAGTTTCAGGTTAGTTTATTATGCAGCAAAGCCTAAATATGTTAGAATTGTATCTCCAAAGCATGATGCCTGCTTATAGCCATTGACAGATAGGAGCTATAGCAGGGATGCTATTTGCACAGCTCTGCGGGTAAAGGATCATTCATACCATATTCTGTGTGAATGAGATTCCAAAGTTGTACACTTAGTGGCCTTGGACTATGACAGTAATTTGATGTTCTGGAAGAAAGTGAATAAACAGTGAAATCTGAGAGAAATGAACATGTCTTGGAGTTCAGTTGTCCAGAATATAAATTCATCACTGTCAGCTGAGATCAACAATCTATAGACTATCTCACTTGTAGAAACCTATCATTATAGTCTACTGAGATATTTTGCTTCTTAAGGGATCCTTATGCATCCTACCTCTTCTCTAAGTAATATTTGAGGCAAACCTAACTTCTTGCAAAAGTTTTGAAAGTTTAAATAAAATTACTTTAAACTAAATGTACGTTTTGTTTTAGTGATTATTAGTTTCTTTGTATTCTGTTAGTCTCCTTTCTCTCTTGAGCATCTCTGTTCCTATCAACGCTCTTCATTCAAATCTGGGATGATTTGTGTTCTCCTCAAAATACAATTATTGATATCCCTTACATATTTTCTTATCCCTTTCAGGATTATAAGACTTCTTTGTACCAGTGTCATAATGGATGCTTCAGCTATTTACGAATCCTACTTTCTAGGAGTGCTTCCCTACAGTTACCAAGAATCAACTTTAGCAGTTATTAAACTGCTGTTGTAGATATTTCCAAGCCCTGTGCCCAGATTGCCACTGGAGATGTGTGGACCCTAACCTATGGTCTGTTCTCTATTTCTTCTTCTAAAATTCAACATTTGAATTTTCCTGGTCTGAACTAACTTTTAAGTTTGCTTCTAAATGTTCCATTTCTATTATTTTCTATTCCTTTAAAGCAAACCCAGCTAAAATGTTAAAGTTCTATTCAGTTTCTTAAATTGATTTGGTATCTTTTCCAACAGAGAGGACCTATATGTTTTCTGTATCTAAGTGCCATTATTCCTCAAAGCTTCTCTTTCCTGAGGCCAGACCTTTATTTTTTTTTATCCCTGAACTGCTCCATTGTATTTCTTCTTGCAAATTCCCCTCTTACTATAAGATATAAAAAGCCAATAGTTCTGAGCCTATCAATACATTCATTGTTTAAACAAATCCTGCTGGCTCTTACTTTCTTATTTATGGTTATCCAACCAGTAGGTATCTTACTAACATGTAATCAAGGTCTGGTAGGAATATCTGTGGTTGCATCAAGTAGCTCTTTCCTTTACAAAACTAACACTTCCTTCCTACCTCCCCCCACTCTGACACCACACACACACCTAACTCAGATGCTATAATTTTGAACCCTCCCTGACCATACATACTTTCTCCTAAGTACGTAACTCTGTCACTCTTCTGAACTTGAAGAACTTTTCCATCAAATTGTTTCAAAAACGTATAATCACCTAACTACAGCTGACCAAGTGATATAAGAAAGTTTCCTAAATTTCTCTGATAGTTAACTTTCTACCAGTTTAAGAGCACATTTCTTCATTATTTTTTTTTCACAATCCAGCTTTCCTCTGGGTAATTACAGTCTGATCACTAAGATCCTGACTTTGTTAAACAATATTGGGTCCCACTGGCCTCTTTGACCTAGTAATAACTGCTTCGCTCATTGTTTCCTAGCTCCATCTTTAGCAACACCTAGGTATATTTGTACATTCTTTTAACTTTTTTGTGTATCTAGCTACTAAGTTTTTAACACCTTTCCTAAAGAAGTGTCTTTTCTTTCTTCCAATGTTTTCTCTGTGTGTATGTGTGTGTATGTTTCTTACTCTTTCAATTTCTAACAACATTTATTTTACATGGCTTTTGAGAATTTTTTCTGAGATGCCAACCAAAGTCTCCATTCAAACCTGCTGCTTTGAGACAGTTTCAAGGTACAAACCTTTATAATGGTCTTCCTTGCATTTGGGCTTTTAGTAATCACACTACATCCTTTTTGTTTTGTTTTTATCTCTTCTTATAATTAATGTGACATATGATATGTATACAAAAGTCTCTACAGTCCTTTATGTGTTTGTTTATAAAATTTATCTCCATTCTGGGAATCAATTTGCTATCTTAATCCTAAAATATAACATCATAATCAAAGTATATATTATTAAGAATTCATATTCAATTTGAGAGCCTGAGTAGAAGTAAGTAGGTAATAGATGAAGGGAATAATCCAAGAACCTGTAGTTTGATCACATTATTTTTTTTTAATGTTTATTTCTTTTTGAGAGAGAGATAGACAGAGCATGAGCAGGGAAGGGGGAGAGAGAAAGGGAGACCCAGAATCAGAAGTAGGCTCCAGGCTCTGAACTGTCAGCACAGAGCCAACCACAGGGCTCGGACTCATAAACTGTGAGATCATGACCTGAGCTGAAGTCAGGCATTTAACTGACTGAGCCACCCAGGTGCCCCTTGACCACATTAATTCACAAGTTTAATCCTTCCATGATTTTCTCCTTAAAGCTAAGATAAAAAAAAAGAGGAGTAGGGTTTAACACAGCAAACAGCAAATCTTATATTTCATAATTCTCAGCATTGATTTTAAGTCCCCAAATCTCATATGTTTACATACATATGTATGTATATATATATAGTCACATGTATATGATAGACACTTTATACCTACATGTAATGTGCATCTAGGTGTGTGTGTGTGTGTGTGTGTGTGTGTGTGTGTGTGTGTATATATATATATACATACACATGTTGTGTATAAATATGCATGTGTATATATATTACATGTTGTGTATAAATATGCATTATATATACATGTATGTCTATATGTGTATGTTATATAAATATACACACACATGCCAGGAATAATTAAGCTGCTTTCTGCAATTTAAAATTATAAATAATAGTAGTTGTACTATTTCCCTGGTGTCAGACCAAAAGCAAAATCAAGCATCCATAGAACTTGGTCAGACTAGCTGACATCCTGGTGAAGCAAAAATCCAAGTTTTCTCTTTTTCTCATGCTTTTCCTTTCTATTCTCCTTTCCTAAATAACAAATTGTTGGCTAAGTCCCAACTTTCCAAATTGATGTGAAAGCTTCACTTTTCCATTCAAGAAATGCTTTTGATGGATATCATCTTTGGTTCTCCCTGGGAGCCATTCATATATGTATAAAATTTTGGAATAGGCAGGAGGATCATTTCAATGGAAGTAATAAAGGAGATACTCCCATCTGAATTAATCTTAGGCTTCGGAAACCGCTATTGTGTGAACATATAAAGCCACTCATTTGAACACTCCCCTAGCTAAGTCATAATAAAATAGTACATTGGAAAGGGAAGAATTTTGCAGTTTAATTTTCCTTCATCTTTAATTAATAAGAGGTAATACATTATTCATTTGGCACTCTAACTATTTCATGTAATAATGAGATCAACCTAGAAAAATATTTTATTGAATTAAATGAGATTATTATGTAACATTTCCTGGTGAGCTATACGGGCCACGAAGGCATAATCTGAGGTGGAAAATAGAAAAAAATTACATGTGTCCTCAAAGAACACATTATAGCTTTGTAATTAACTTATGTCTTGATTTCATCCATTTTGAAGGTTTCTATGATCAATACTTGAATTATTCATCTCTGAATCTCGTAGAATACTACCCCCTCAAAGTTTACTAATCATCTGTGGCTTTTTTTTAATGCAGACTTAGATTCAGCACATCTGAATGGGGTCTGACTTTCTGAATTTTTAATAAATTACCATGTGATGCCAATGTTAGTAGTAGTGGCTACCCTTTGAGTAGCAAGATCACAGAATGCATAAGGATAGTAGCAGAGGCTGGTATTAAGCAAAAATAATGGAGAATGGGACTTAATCGATATGCTACTATTTTCTTCCAGAAAGCAGCCTCACCCTGATTATTAAACTCCATGAAAAACAAAACAAAACAAACAAACAAAAAAAAAAAAAACAAAACAAAATGAAAACACACAAACAGAAAACAGAACAAAATACTTGGGAATAAAAGGTGATCTTGTCCAGTTCCTGTGATGAGGTGGTTATGCACTTATAGGTGCATGGAAAGTTCCAGCTATCCTCCCCACATGAGAGGATTTTGGAGAAAGTTTCAACTTCTCTAACCATTTCTTCTCACCATTTCCCCAATAAAAGAGTTGCTTATCTGATTCATCAGAGGACAAGACACTCACTCAACCATGTTTTTTAAAAACTGAAGTTGTTTTTCCTGAGTTGAAATGCAAAACAACATGAAAAGACTGATATTAAAAATACTGCCAAATATTTATTTGACAAATATAAACCATAAGAAAATAAGTGACACAACAATAATACTAAGATTTTTAAAAAGAAATTATAGTTATAAACATTAAGACAGCCAGCCTCCACTCAGTTCAGGATCAGGTGGAATAGTTTCCCAGGAAAAATTAAGTAAGTGGGAATATAAAATGGCCAGAAAAGAAATAAGATGAAATAGAATTCAACCCCTCTTCTGCCTAATATCTGTGTGCATCTTTCTTCTCCATAGACACATTTTTAAAAATTGCATGGCTAATTTTTTAGATATCAATGGTAGAAAGACAGTTTCCAAATTTCTATCTCCAACCCTGACTTTTTCCTTAAATTCCAAACTTCTTTCTATATTGAACTGTTTTTTCAACATCTCTACTTGAGTGTCCAATTGTTTTTTCAAACATGACATGTCCCAGACTGGTTTTCCGCTCTTATTCTGCAAGGTTGTTCCTCCCACATTCTTTTCTATCTCAATAAATAGCAAATCATCTTTCACTTTCTCAGTCTAAATATTTGGGTTCCTCTATTTCTTTCCTGTATCATAGACTGTATCAACATGTCACACCAGCCTTAACTTCAAAATTTATCTCAAATATGAGCACTTCTTGTCAACAATATCACTACCATCCTGGTATAAATTATTCCACCTCCATCTTTATTCACATAGGTTTAATTATGCATACAGCAGGTAATATGATTTTTCTATGATAATATAGACCACCATCCTTTGTTCCAAATCTACCAGTGGCATCATATATCAACAAGAATAAATGCCAAAGTGCCTCCCGGGCCACAGAAAGACAGTTTTTTGTCTGGCTTCCATTTCCTTCCCTGACCCTATATACCACTAACTCATTCATATCTGCCTCACTGGCCTTCTTATTGTTTCTCAAAAAAGATCTCATGATATTTTCTTTTGACACTGCTTAGGATACTCTTCCATATTTCCTCATTGACTCACTCCTATATTAGGTTCATATCTCTCTTCAAACTCAGATGTCACATTATAGAGGCCTTTCCTGATTTCCCTGAATAAAACAGCAGTTCCTGCTACCTCAGCCCCATGATTCCCCACCTCCATTATCTTAATTTATTTTACTTGATAGTAGTTGTCAACATTTACAATATATTATTTGTCTATAATAATGATAGTTTTATCAGAATATAAGTTCTCCAAAAGTAAGCACTTTATGTGTTTTGATCATTGATGTATCTTCAGCATATAGAATGTGTATCTACATGTAATAGGTACTCAATAAATGTGTCGAATCAATGAATGAATGGTGACTGAAAGCAATTTAATTAAAATCAGAAATCAGAACAAAGGAGATATGCTATTATTCAACATTGTATCAAGAGTCTTAGCAACTAAATTTTTTGTCAATTAAAATGAGGTAAGAATATCAGGAACACTGATTTTGAGTTCATTATGTACAGATTTTTTATCTACTGAAAAATAAAAAACCACAAACTAAAACATTATTTGAAATAAGGAATGAGGTAAAAAATGTAGATGTGTTATACATTTACATTAATAGCCTCAAAACTTTATCATCCCAATACCCACACTTTTTCCCATGTAGTTATGCAGTTCTTATAACTGGAGAGATGTAGTATTTTATTCCATCTTTAACTTTGGTTTTAACAGTGTGACTTTCCGTGGTCAGTAGAATGTTACCTGAATTGACTCAAGCAAGGGCTTGAAAAGCACTTGTAATATTGAGTTTGTTTTCCTGCACCCATTTCTGCCATATCCCGAAGAAGAAACATGTCAGTTCTAGCTTGTTTGTGGCAAGCAGAGAATGACAGAAACCTGGAGATGAGGCATCCTTAGCCAAGCGAATTCGAGATGAGCTGACCCCCAACCAGCCAGGTATAGGAGTGAGGCTGGATAAGACCAGCAGATACGCCCAGCTGAACCCAGTCTAGGTCAGCTGACTTTTAGTCAAACTGTAGACTCATAATCTAAATAAATGTCTATCAGTTTATTCTGCTGGTACTTTGTGGTTGTTCATTATGCATATTATTATGGTTATAGTAAACCTAAACTTGATATAATCTCAATTTAAAATAATTAATGATGCATTCTTCATAAGCAATAACAATACTAAAATGTAATGGAATGAAACTACCTTACAAAAGCAAAGTAAATAATCAATTGCTGCAGAAGGATATATGTTTGTGTAGAATGCCACAAAATTTGTAAAAGACCTAAGAATGAAGAAAATCTTGTTCAAGGCTAGAGAAGGTCAATAATCACAATTCTTCTCTCATTAATGTACTTATTCAAAAACAAAATTCCTATCACAACTTCAACAGTATTACTCAAGAAATTTGGAAAGCAGATTCTAAAATGAATACTCAGGGGTACCTGGGTGGCTTAGTCGGTTAAGCATCTCACTTTGGCTCAGGTCATGATCTCACAGTCTATGGGTTCAAGCCCTGCATCAGGCTCTGTGCTGACAGCTCAGCATTCAGATCTGCTTCAGAACCTGCTTCAGATTCTGTGTCTCCCTCTCTCTCTGCCCCTCTCCTGCTCGTGTTCTCTCTCTCTCTCTCTCTCAAAAATCAGTAAACATTAAAATTTTTTTAAATAAATATTTAAAAAATTAATGTACAAAATAAAGCAAGTCTATTTGGGAAGAGTCAGATTCAAAGAAAGCCATCAGGATATAACAGAGCTAGATAAATATGTCGATTGTATCAAACAGTTAATCTAGGAATTTTTTCAGATATGTAAGGATTTTATAAAATGGTGATGATTGGTTTTCAGATAAGTGAAGAATGAAGACATAATACCAACAACAATGCTGAGACAATTTTTGGAAAATTAGATACCTTAGAACATTCATAAAAATAAGTACTATTAAAATTATCTAGAATATCACTATAACATGTAACATAATATGTATATGATTTTAAGTAAAATTTTTAAATAAGGCATGGAAAGCATGGACATCAAAAGTACAAAGACAAATGTGTATGTAATTTACACTGCTAAATTAAATACTTCTGAAGAGTAAAAATATCATAACCAAATTTACACACAATAAGAACTCCAAGAAATTTATAGGAAAAAGCCAAGTAATTCAATAAAGATTTTTGCAGTGTATATAAAAATCAAGGACAGAAGTAGAAATGTGAATGGTCAATAAAGGCCAAAATATTTTTATTCTCATCAGTAATAACATAAATGCAAAATAAAACAATTTAGTAGCATTTTTTAATCATCTTCCTGAGAAGACCCTCAAAATGTGAAGCTGTTTCACATTAAACTTTTCTCTAGTCATCCTTAGGGAAAAAAAAAATGTAGTTGGAAACAGAAAAGTTTGGCTCTTATGATGAATAATAACAGACTTTTCTGATATTCAACAATATGAAGAGAGTAGCCTATATGATTTCTATGGTTTCTTCTCCACTATAGCATCATTATAATATAAAGGAGAATTCAAAACCATAGGGAAAATATAAAATATATGTTGTAGCGAAGTAAAATAATAAATATAACATGTAAAAAGTGCAGAAATGAACGTTCTCATTCTGTCAATGATGAAAAGATAAATCACTCAAATCAGAAATAAGTAAACATACATATTTTAGTATCATTATCTTATACTATAAATTAGCTCATTATTCATTTAAAATTGATAAGAGAACCACATTAACCACATAAAAACAATTATTTAGAAATGAAATATACTGGCATCATGAAAGGAGATGATCTATTTACTCCAGCTGGAGAATATTTTGGTTTTGTGAAATAGATATTAAAAAAAAGTATATTCTTTAAAGCTGAGATCAATGATAATGCAAGGCATATTAAGGGTGTTAAAAATTATTTCAAAAGTTATTTGAAGCATTGGTGCTACTTAGATATGCAATTATCATTACCTTAAAAATTGTTTTTCAGCTTTTGCAATAAATCACAATAAATTGGGTAGTCTTTTAGAATGGTAGTCTTATTACTCTAAAAAACAAGATACTAAAATTGTTGTTTCCTGGTGGTATTCACTTACCTGGAACTGTTATTATTCTAATGTGAAAACAATCATTCCTGAAATCAAATGAAAGGAGATTAAAAGTATAATAACAAAGAGCCTGGCAAAATATGTATTTTGTAATTATAAACTATAAGAAAATAAGTGATGAAACATTGATATGAAGGTATTTTTAAGGAAATTATAGATATAAACATCAACACGGACAATTTGAAAATCTATTCTCTCAAGTTAATACAAAACAGTCTAAATCATGCATTCAACATGAAGGTAATTAAATGCTGTAAAGGAAATTGCTAGAAATATATGCAAAAAAATTAAGGAACGACAAATGTTAGGAAGGCTTACTACGTTGTCAGTTTTTGACAAATTAAATTCAACAGTGATCAGTGGATAATTTAAAATACAGTCAAATTTATGTTTTAGGCAAGTTTATAATCATGTCTGCATTATTATTAAATAAGAAAACTTCATGTGAATGAACAGAATTCAATACAGAAAGGCTGACAAAATGATACAACTTCAAGAAAAGGGAAAATTAATTTAAATATAAAAAAGGTGGAAATACTGGATTACATGTTATGTATGTATGATCTTCTGTGCTATATATAGTCATATAGTTTCCCAAAATACTTTTTCATTTAAACTCCCACCAACAGTATATATGAGTTCAAATAGTTTCACAGCCTCAATAACACTTGTATGAATTGCTTTTTTGTTTGCTTTTTTAATTTTTTTTAGTTGTTTATTTATGTTGAGAGAGAGAGAGAGCATGAGCAGGTGAGGGACATAGAGAGAGAGAGTGAGAATCCCAAGCTTTGATGCAGGGCTCAAACTCACAAACCGTGAGATCATGACCTGACCAGAAATCTAGAGTTGGTTGCTTAACCAACTGAGCCACCCAGTAGCTCCAATTTTTATTTTTATTTTTATTCTTATTTTAATTCTTATTTTTATATTTATTTATTTATTTATTTATTTATTTATTTATTTATTAGTTTAGCAACTCGATTAATGTATAAAGGTGGAACACAGTGAATTTTAAGTTGTATTACCCTGGAATGTAATGAAATTGAGCAACATTTTTCATTTGGTCGTTTAAATGTATTCTGTTTCTGTTTTGTATTTTGCACATTTTTCTTTTTTTTTTAATTATCTAAGAACAATTTAACATGATAGCTACCTTCTCACATTTTAAAATATGTAGCACAGTACTGTTAACCATAGACACCATTCTTTATAGCAGATCCCTAGAATGTATTCATCTTGCATAACTAAAACTTTAGTCAATGGCAACTCTCCATTTCCCTTATTTTTTCTTTGATTGGGTGTCCTGGTTTATTCTTACTTATTTTTCAGGAGTAAACATGATAGATAGATGATAGATAGATAGATAGATAGATAGACAGATAGATAACAGATATAGATATGGAATTTTTCTCTAATATCTATTGCAAATATTTTTTTGCCAATATGAACATTTTATTTTCATTCTCCTAAGATATTTTTCTGATTACCATAAATTCCTAAGTTTAATGTAATGCAAAATTTTTTTCTTTCATGGTGAGTGCTTTTATGTCCTGTTAAATAAAACTGTGCCTGCTCAAATAGGTTTTCATCTAAAGTCTTCATTGTTTCTTATTTCCTTTTTAGATCTATAACCTATTTGGGATTAATTTTTGTGTAGAATGTGAGATGAGGCTCAAAATTCAGTTTTTTCAATACAGATGTCCAACTGAACCAGCACCATTTATTGAAAACATCATCATTTCATCACTTTAAGACAGAGTCCCATTAGCCATAATTCACATGGTCATATCTGTATTAACATGTTTCTGGAATTTCTGCTATTAATTTGTCTGCTTATGTTTGTTATTGAATCAGTATTCAATCACTTTGTTTTGTTTTAGATGTATAAGAATTCTTGATATTTGTTACTGTTCATTCACCCAAAGTTTTGTAGGAAAAATTATTAGTATGCAGCTTGATAAATTGTCTCCAAGTGAGCACAAACTAGCAACCAGCAATAAGTCAGAGGAACAAGAGTACCAATCCTTAGTTCTCATATGCATGCTTCCAGACAGGATTCCTGCCCAAAGTTCACAATATCCTGACATCTAGTACTTGAGTAATATCATACAGGATGTACTCTTTATCTTTAGCTTATTTTATTTGATACTTTGTGAGATTTATTTTGTATAAAGTAGCATTTAGTTCTCAATACTGTATTTTATTGCATCGACTGTTTGTGCCACAATGTTTATATTCATTCTACTTTAGATGGAAATTAGAGTTGTTTCTAGTCAGGGCTGTAATTAATAGATGTATTAGTTTTCTATTACTCCTGTAACACAGTGACATAAACTTAGTGGATCTTACTGTTCTCGGAGTTTTAGGTCCAGGTGGGCTCCTTTATTTACACACAGTAAATAAAATAAACATGCAATATATCAAGTGATAAGAAAAGCAATAGAAAAATCAAGAAAGCATAGTATAGATAAAGTGATGGGAGCATAAGAGAGTTTCCATCTTAATATCAAGTAGTTAGGAAAGAACTATGTGTTAAAGAGAATTTGAGCCAGACTGGTTTTAAGTGTGAGAATGAATCATGTAACTCTCTTAAAGTGTAATGGATACATCTCAAGTATAAGGGATATCAAGAACTACAGCCAAGGCCAGTAAGCAGTCTTCTTAGAGTGTTTGAGGAATAACAAGGAAACCAGTAATGGCTAAGTGAATTATGGGAAGAGTGCCTCATAGTGTTTTAATAATCTTTATTCTTTGTAATTAGTATTTATTATATATATGATGTGAAATTAAAATTAAGTTGTACATGCAAAATATTGGATGTTAGGCAATGTTGCCCCTGGTCCATTTTTTCTGCTATCTACCTAAGTCCAATCATTCAACTTCTCTAGGACTTATACTTGTCTTCTGTTCAGGAATGGGACCACATCATTTACTTAGGACTTTCTATGAATATGTGAATAAGCAAAATCATTGTATAACATCTTCCTGTGTATCCAAGAAACAGTCTCTAAACCTTAATAATATTTCAGTAGACCATTTCTTTTTTATATGTGTACATTTTAAGTCTGTTAAAACTTCTCATTCCTTTTTGAAGACTTAGATCAAAAATGGATTTATAAAAATTATAATTTTTTCACAATGTAAATTAATATAGCAGCTTAAAAATCAAGAGTAAAGTAAATTTATGAAAACTGTAATTCATATGTGAAGTTGGTATATTTTAAGCAAGTCAGAATTCTGAATGACAGGCATTTTATTTTCTATTTTTGTATCTATTGTATACATATTCCTTGGTCAATGCACATAGGCCACCCATAAATGAAATTTTCTAACAGGATTTTCCAATGTCAAAAGGTATTTTTTCCTTAGTAAAGATAACAAATGTATTATTCCTCACCTGATGTTTTATGTTTGCTACACTTTTTATAGAAAGTGAAATAAATGTGCTAAATATTATATATCTTATAATTATATAAGAAAAAATGTAGAACTTCATTAATACAATATTCCATGAAAATAAAAATATTTTATTAAATTTTAGATTTTTTTTACCTCTTCAGGGATAATATATTTTTTAGGTTTAATTTTTTGAAGTTATCTTTTAATTGTATTCATTCTGGAATAATATTTATTCTATAACTAATATTTATAAATTCTCATTTGATACCCACCTGTGAAAAAGCTTTGGATGGTATGAATAGAATGTGTTATTTTTCACCATACATGTTAAGATTATTAAGTGTGGAATTCAGACACAGTAAGCTTTTACCCAATTTTCTAACCTAAGTAAATCTTTTAAAACTCAGTCAAGACCTAAACAGAGCTATCTGCCCTCTCACAAACTAATTTGAGCTAGCAGTTTCAGCTCTGCTTAGTGCAGAGATTTGATAGCTAAAGACATATTTTATAGCTGGTTTCAAACTAGAAAGGCGTGACTGCTCTTGGTGAGATTGATGAAAAGTCATTCCTGTTTAGTATTCTTGATTGATAAAAATAAGTATTCCTATAGAGAGAAGTGCCATACTCTATAGCTGATGATTGAATATATTAGCTGCAGTAATAGTATGGTTTTGATGTATATTTTCATTCTTTCTTAAGGTAGTAAGACCATGTATTATAATGCTTATCCAGAAGCTAAACTAATTCATAAAGTCTAATTCTTTTTGTTTTGTTTTTGTTTTTTTTTAGAGATCATGTTGCATATACTTTGGGGACCCCTGGGGAACATTTTTTTCATGTATAATCTAAGAAAACAACCTGTTTTCAATGACAGTATTATGAGTTAATAATATATAATTTCTACTAAAATATACCATTCATCAAAAATTATGAACGTTATAATGGTATCAGAATAAATAATAATGTAAGGTAAAACATTATTTTTTGAAATGCGATGAATAAATATGATTGAAGTAAATTCTGAACTACGTGACTTCCATTGATAGAGTTCATCATTGATATTTAACTGAAACTGGAATAGACATTTTCAATATTCATATTAGGTTAAATCAATATTTAACAAGTTGGAGTGTGCCATTCATTGCGCATTTAAAAAATATAATGTTTAATGCTTATACAAATATATATACATATTGCAGTTCTTGTCAAATTCTTATTTAAATAATTAAATAGTATGTGGTACTATTCTTGATAATCAACATTTCTGAGTTTGCTTTGTAATAGTCATCAGCAAGAATAACTGCTTACATGTCAGAAAATAAAGTAGTGTTTATAAATAAGCCATTGATCTTTTGATAAAATCAACTCATTCAACAAATAATTATTAAGCATAACTGTTGCACTTTAAAAAGGTACCTGAGGGGCACCTGGGTGGCTCAGTCAGTGAAGTGTCTGGCTCTTGATTTCAGCTCAAGTCATGATCTCTGCTGACAGCACAGAGCCTGCTCGCGATTCTCTCTCCCTTTCTCATTGCCCCTTTCTGCCTCCCTCAAAATAAATAAATAAACTTAAAGCAAACAAAAACAAACAAACAAACAAACAAAATTGAGGGGCTTAAAGGAGGAAGGAGGGAAAATGGTTTGAAATTAATAGTGAGGAACAAGGAAAATGCCTATCAATCTCCAGCCCCAGGGGTTTGAAGGCTCAAGGAGAGAGAGAGAAAAAAAAAAGTAGTCACTACTTGAAAGGGCTGCTGGTGATGCAGTGTCTTCAGATGAGCTACAATTTTCTGTTAGAATGAGAATGTGAAGGGACAATTCAGAGAAGAGGATGATATAAATGACTTTGCTCATGATGGACTCTAAATTCAAGAGAGTAGACTAAGAGTCGGGAAGACATTTGGACATATTTATAATGAAATGTTATTTGTTGCGTAAATAAAATACAGATTTAACTAGATGTACTTGTATCTTATCTGAGAACCCTGTATATACTCCACAGAAATGCATGCACATGCACACAAGGAGACGTGTACAGGAATGTTTCTAGCATTATTAGTAATAATAATAATTAAAACCTAGAAATAGCCCAATATCCATCAATAGTAGAATTGAAAAAGTACTATTATTTAGTGGCTGCACACAGCTCTCTGGAGTTTAGGATATAATAGTAAAAAAATTACCTGGGAGTTTGGGATTTTCTCATGGTGAATAATGAAAATACAGAAAAGGTAGAATAAATGCAGTTACAGTAGATTCAAGATAATATAGTAGGTGAAAAATCTGAGGTGTTTGGGAACCAAGGAGTTTGGGAAAATTGTGATTTAATTCCACAGTGAGAACTCCTCTGGCATCTGATGGTAATAATAAAGCCTAGAGGAAGTATGTCTTAGACTTAGGGTGTGATTTTATCCTGATATATGTTGTTTTTTCTGTATGTTTATTATTTCTATATTTTATTTTTTATTTTTACTCAGTTACGGGGGGAGGATACAGAGAGAAGGAGAGAGAGAATCCCAAGTAGGCTCCTTGCTGTCAATGCAGATCCCAACTTGGGGCTCTATCTCAGAACCATGATATTATGACCTGAGCTGAAATCAAGATGTTCAATGCTTAACTGGCTGAGCTACCCAGACACCCCTACCCTGATACATGTTAAAGGAGAAGTGAGTCTACCGCCTGATTCCTGGCCCTAATTGGAAATTTTAGGTGGGTCCTGACTTCTGGGAATCTACTTGTTACACTAAGGGCTAGGCTTCTGTGGAGAATAAGCTTAGGAATCCTCCAGGCTTACACCAATGGGTTAACAAGGCATAAAGAAGTACAAAGCCATAAGATGCTCACACTCGAGTTTGGGTAAACAATATTGGCACCCCAAGAATAGGGAGCTGCAAAGGTATCCCAGAACAGAGAGGGGGTACAAAGCCTCCAGAATAGAGAGGGGGGGCAAAGGCCCCCAAATAGAGAGGGACACAAAGGCACTCAATCCAAAGATATATGAGGTAAGCAAGATTAGGCGTTCAGGGCAGAAGCACTCCCCAATTTAATACTATAGCAAAAAGCTGCTATCACAGGAGGAAAGGACCAAGTTAAAGGACCATATATAAATTGAGCTATAGATTGCTGTGCTGCCCAAAATGGAAATGGTTATCAAAAAAAAAAAAAAAAGTGCCTTGTGAACCCTGAGGTTATTCCCCCTATCTGCCTTATCCCCTAGGGTAGCTAAGATAAACAGACATAGCGCCTCCTGTCTGCCATTAACAACCATCTGCCCATCTGCCCATCTGCCCGGTGCCAGGATTTTGTTTTATATTGACCCAAACCCCAAACACCATATATTTTCAAGACTCCCTTTTCCCCTCACGTCCCCAAGTTAATGTTTCCAGTTTCTTTGTCTCTTTGTGCACACCTATAACGTTTGTAAGCCTTCTGATCTTAATAAACATGGGACAAGGACCCTTATTCGGGACTCTCGTTTTTTCCCAGACATTAGCCATCTCTCGTTTTCATCCTGTGTCCTACTCTCTTTCTAGACAAGAGAGAACTTTATACCCAGAGTCTATGACAGGCTTCCTCTTTATCCGTAAAGAAGGAGATGCAAGGCTCAAATAAAGCATAGACTTTAGACCTAGATCATAAGTTAACTCTTGATCCATACTGAAAAAAGACTGAGCTTACTGTTAAAATGCTGTTACTTTTGACCGCTTCTAACAAGGTCAACGACCCCTGGGGAAATCTTTAACAATTAATCCTTCACACTGGAAATAAAGTGATTTTTAAGACTCCTTTCCTTTTTGCAATAGTAGGAAAAGCTTGAGTCCTTATGCTTCTTTCTTTCTCTGAGTAACTAAGATTGACATAGTGTCACATATTAGTCATAGCTTCTAACTTCAGGAGGGAACAATGTATGGTTACCACCTGCAGATATGTAGAACTATTTCTTTCAGTTAAGTAGTCAGTTTAGTCTGGATGATATTTTAAGTTTAGTCTCACTTAAGCAACCAAGAATTATCCAAACTATTTTATATTTAGATTCAATTAGGAGGGGAAGTGAATCAGATTGTTCCATGCCTAGTGGAGATATTTCTTTGACTTGAGTCAACTTTTGGTTATAATATATAGTCAGAAAAATTTTAACCAACTAAAATTATCAACCTTAAGATCCAAGAATCCTCCAGAGTAATCTAAAAAAACATACTAAATTCATATACATTTTAAGGTTATGTCATCAAGATGACCCATCATTAGCTAAATTGACATTTCAAATAATTTTGCTCTAATATTTTCTTCCACATGGTCTCAAAACAACATACAGCCAAAGCATTTGCTTTTTGAGTAAAGATTTTTATTTCTCATTGCTGTAGTCATTTTAATACTATAGTGGTCTCTTTTAATGTTCCAATTATAGATTTTTATTAAACTGCCTTAAATGTCATTAAAAATATTATTCATTCATTTATTCATTTTATGGTATATTAAATATTTAGCACCTTCTATATATCAAACTTTCTTTGATGTATTAGAGGTAGGAGAATATGTTTTCTCATGAACCTCACAATCCAACAAGGTGAAACAGATGATAAACAAAGCAGAAGAGGGGTTATAGAGTTCAGGGAGAAGAGTGGTGATCTGCAAGTTCATTTAGATGGTAAATGAAAACTTAAAGAAAAAGATGGCATTTCAGGGGGAAAAACTGGATAGAGTGCAGGCAACTAGACATTTGGAGATATGAGAAGATAAAAACAAATGCAAAAGTCCTAAGATGGAGACATTTTGATATGGATGAGGAAAGGACACAGGTAGCTGAAGCAACATAATAAAGGAGAAAAGTAGAAGGAAATGAGGTCAGAAAGGTCAGCTATTTGATACCGATGCAATTGATTTGATGCAGTTTGCAATTTGAGGGGTTTTGAGCAAAGGATGACAGGATATGATTTATAGCATCACGGAAGAGCTCTATTTAGCTGTATTCAATAAACTATGAGGGAAAAGAGTAGAAACAGACATATAATAATAAAGTCTAGAGATAACAGTAGTCTGGACTACTGACAGAGCATGGAGAGATGGTGGCAAGTTGCAGAAGCAAAAGGATTTCCTGATGGATTTAATGGTATAAAAAAAAAAAAGTCAAGAATGGCTCCACTATTTTTTACTTGAGCAACCAAATGGGAGAGGTTGGCAATAACTGAGATGAGAAAAGCTCTTGATGGAACAAATTTAAAGAAAACATATTTGGAGTTCAGTTTTAAACATTTAAAGCCTGAATGGTTTATTGGGCACGCAGATGGAAATGTTAAATATAGAATCAGATTTATAGGTCGAAGTTCATGGGGAAGGTCTAGGCTGAAGAAAAATATTTTGGAGTTGTAAATTTGGACTGTTCTTTGAAGTCTCATGCAAAACTCTTGTGAAGGGAATGTGTGTAGAGGACAGCATTAGTCCAAAGAGATGCTTTGTTTATAGAAGCAGACTTTTCTATATGAGAAACAGTATTTTCATCTGAAAATTACTTTAAGAGAATTTATATAGAAAAAAAGTCCACAAAATTTCACTATTGTAAGAGATGAAAGGACATTTTCTCCACCATATTTTATTCCTCAATAAAAAATAATTTCTATTAATCTGTTAAAACACTGCCATATGTTGAATGTTACATGATTTCTTCATAGGTAAAACTGGCCTATGAACAGGTAGTTCTACAGGGTCTTTTTAATGTATCTTCTTAGATGGAGTCTAATACTTCTCAGCTATAAATGAAATATTACAGTATTATGATTTTTTTTTTGGTGTTAGGGTCGTTATAATGTTCTATTTGCTGCTACATAAAGGCTAATAATAAATTATTATTTTCTACATTTGAGTGCCACTGAAAATGCATACCTTTCTAGGAAATTAATAAAAATTAAAAATTAATTACCTTTGCTAAAACTGTAGTACCCCATGCTTTCACAGAGGCATCCTGAAAAAGGTTAGCTAGTTCCCTGCAGCACATTTAAGCAGATATGTTTTACTTGTTTGTTTAAATTCAAATATAAGTAGTGTGATCCATATACACTAGAACAGAGTCAGAATTTCCAATGAATATACATTTTATTTTATTCCACTGACACATTTTTAATGAAGTCATAGAAGAGACATTGATGCAAATGAGGTATTGAGAACACTGTTTTTCTTTATTATTTTAAATAACATAAATGGTATTTCAAAACACTTGTAATTTATTCTAAAGTGATCACAGAGTATACAACACATTTTCAAAGGGTTTGCTTTAAAGGAAAAATCTCTTTACTACATAATTTTCTCTTATATTGAAATTGATTTCATAGTATTAAATGTTAAAAGTGCCATACTTTACATCCATAGCTTTTGTTTATATGAGGCATTCTTGTTAGTATCTGCAAGATTAAACACCTCATACTAGATAATATGTAAACTACAAAAAATAAAGTACAAATATATGATATATATTTACATTCAATTATATATTATATATATAGGTTCATGTCTACCTCAACAAAATTGAAAATGTTTTAGTAGAATTTGTACATATTTTTATATAAAACTTTTCCAATTTGTTCCAATCTATTTTTTGGAATTTGATACTTATTATGAATTCTACGTAAGGATAGCATTTTTCTACATGAATGTATTAGTTTTTAGTTGAATTAAAAAAATTAATTAAGTAATCTCTATGCTCTACGTGAGACTTGAGCTCATGACCCTGAGATCAAGAGTCACATGCACCGCTGACTGAGCCAGCCAGGTGCCCCTAGATAAATTTTTTGAAATATGAAAAAATCTTGAGTCACTGCTTTAGAGGCACATATATTTTATAAATTCTCATGTATTCCTGACTTAGTAAAGCCATATAAAATTACAAAAAAATAAGCACAATATAGGACTAAGTTTTGAGGAAACTGGGGCCTCAAAACAAAGCAACAGTGCAAGTACACCACTTCTCCCTCATACCCTCCTCATTCATGGGTGTCAGCAGTGAAATCCCTCTTCTACAGGGGAGTTAGGGTTTGCTTTGATAGGGCAATTACTGGTGGAGATACAGACTGCTTGAATGGAATACAAATTTTTGTCTTTTTAACAACAGTTCATGAGAAGTTTCAGATGAAGGGCTTTAATAACAATTTGTGTATTCTCATTTGAAATACTAGCAAAGTTAGAATAGCAGTTTAAAAAATAAGTATAATAAGTTGAAGAAGAGTATGTTCTTCAAGAAACATAATCCAATACATTACAAAGGGCAGCATGTAAAAAGGGTGAAAATGAATAGCAGAAAGCCAAGGGAGAGAGTTGCAGCCTGGACAGGTATAGGGTCCTGTCTGCCCCCATAGAACCCACAGGCCTTGTTATCTTCAAAGAGCAAGTTAAGACTGCAGGAGGAAAAAGGAGGCTAAAAAGGGAGATAGTAAATGTGTGGGGGTATTTTTGTTGTTTTTGTTTTGTTTTGTTTTGTTTTCTGTACAGAAGGCCCAATATTTTACTTGAGGGAAAAATATTCAATTCTTTTTTTTTTTTTTGTGGTCCTCAATAATTTTTTCTTATTTATTATTTTTTTAATATATGAAATTTATTGTCAAATTGGTTTCCATACAACACCCAGTGCTCATCCCAAAAGATGCCCTCTTCAATGCCCATCACCTACCCTCCCCTCCCTCCCACCCCCCATCAACCCTCAGTTTATTCTCAGTTTTTAAGAGTCTCTTATGCTTTGGCTCTCTCCCACTCTAACTTCTTTTTTTTTTTTCTTCCTTCCCCTCCCCCATGGGTTTCTGTTAAGTTTCTTAGGATCCACATAAGAGTGAAAACATATGATACCTGTCTTTCTCTGTATGGCTTATTTCACTTAGCATCACACTCTCCAGTTCCATCCACGTTGCTACAAAGGGCCATATTTCATTCTTTCTCATTGCCACATAGTACTCCATTGTGTATATAAACCACAATTTTTTTATCCATTCATCATTTGATGGACATTTAGGCTCTTTCCATAATTTGGCTATTGTTGAGAGTGCTGCTATAAACATTGGGGTACAAGTGCCCCTATGCATCAGTACTCCTGTATCCCTTGGGTAAATTCCTAGCAGTGCTACTGCTGGGTCATAGGGTAGGTCTATTTTTAATTTTTTGAGGAACCTCCACACTGCTTTCCAGAGTGGCTGTACCAGTTTGCATTCCCACCAACAGTGCAAGAGGTTCCCATTTCTCCACATCCTCTCCAGCATCTATAGTCTCCTGATTTGTTCATTTTGGCCACTCTGACTGGCGTGAGGTGATATATGAGTGTGGTTTTGATTTGTATTTCCCTGATGACGAGCGATGTTGAGCATCTTTTCATGTGCCTGTTGGCCATCTGGATGTCTTCTTTAGAGAAGTGTCTATTCAGGAAAAGACCTCTCTGACCTCAGCCGCAGCAATTTCTTACTTGACACATCCCCAAAGGCAAGGGAATTAAAAGCAAAAATGAACTATTGGGACATCAACAAGATAAAAAGCTTCTGCACAGCAAAGGAAGAAACCAACAAAACTAAAAGGCAACCAATGGAATGGGAAAAGATATTTGCAAATGACATATCAATTCTTTTCTTTTTTAAAAAAAGCAGAATCTTGGAGAATTCTTGGAGAAAACTCAGTATGCCAGAATAGGTTTAGAAGTGAGAATAAATATCTTGGTTTTGTCTGTTGTCAGTTCTCTACTTGCTTGTTTGAAAAGTAATTGCACTAATGTCTACGTATTTACTCATTTATCCCCTCTGGAATTTCATGACCTATGATGTAAGCTGAGTACACAACTTCATTTTTTCCCCAAGATTACCTAAATTTCTAATGGATATCTAAATAATAATACTGCTTTGTGATATTTTCCTTAGTAGATATACTAAGGTAAGAATATATATACAATTTTTAGGTCATCCATTTTTATAGAAGTGCCATACATTAAAAGTTTAGAAAAATGCTTTGAAATAGTGTTTTATAATCTATTTTTTCTTTATTACCAACTAAACAGACTTTTAGATATATATTTTTTTTTTCTAATTTCCATCCCCACTCATGTTTCTGTTGTCCAGTAGAGTTGAGCTTGGGAGGACCAAATTATTTTAATACGTACTATTAATACTGATAGAAACTATTATAATATCTAGGAATTTTGCAGCCCCAAGACCAATATTCATCCCTTTGGGGTGATATCACTCTCATTGGTAATGCGTGATTGAAATCAAATTAGTGTGAGACAATTTGGAGCCTTAAATGAGCAAATAAGTGAGGTAGAAAATGTAATACAAAATATTTTCCAAATGTATTTGAAACAATTTCTGTTTTTCTCTTATTTCAAGGCAACAGTGTTACAATATAGAAATTTGTGGAAGCAGTGAACCTATAGCCTTTGAGGACCTATGCAATTCTTATATTCTTTCATACTTTGTTCACATATGTACTCAGGTCCTGTGGTTTGGCATTAAATCACTGACCAAGAATTGTGCTTGATCTTTTTTCCTCAACTTTCTTTCATGTAGGTGTAAGGTAAGTGAAATTTGAGTAAAATCTATAAATGATGACCACTGACTGAATGAGATTAACAAAGTATTTTTTTAAGTCATCTTATTTGCAAAGCTTTCTCTCTGTGTCACTTGCTTTCTTTTACTTTAAATGTAGTGAAACCTTTTAAAAAAACAATCTAGCTTCTCGAGCAAAGCATTTTTTAAAAAAATTCTCAAGTAATCAAAATTCAGAGAAAGTGAAATATTACTCTGCATCTAAATTCCAGAAATTAAATCAAATATTTAACATTTCTTTTTAACCAAAACTGGTTCTGAGTATCCTCAAAACTATGGTTTTTTAAAACTTATTTAGGAAACCCTTTTAATAATATGACATATGATACCATATTACTATCATGGCCTCTATTTTGCAAAACGTCATTCACAAATCATTGTGTGTGTATAAAGAAAAAAAATTCAACTTTTTCAATAAAGTAAGTTATATCAATGAAATGAAAAAAAAAAACACCCCAGATAACTGCAAAGATAAGAAATATATGTAAGATCTATACGAAAGTTTTGATGAAGAATGATAGTTGCTTTACATTTGCCTTGATCACATTTTTTCTCACTTTTAAAATTTAAATTTACTCATGATGATCTTTTAGCATTAGATTGCTTGGAAGCAACTAAATAACAGTTATTTCGCACGATAAATATCTATTTCTGGCTCATATAAAACAAAAACAGATGTGGGCAATTCAGAACCTGTAGAGCAACTTCACAAAGTTGTAAGGGGCTCAAGGTACTTCTGTATTACTGTCCTCCCTCTTCAGCATCTAATCTAATGACCTGAAAAGTTTGAGAGAGCTCCAGATCTCACATACTCATTGTAGCCAGAATAGGCAGAATGAAAAACAAGTTAACCCCTCCCTTCAAGACTACTTCTTATATGTAGGGCAATTACTTCTGCCCTCCCATAGGGGAGAGGATATGTTCTTACTAAGGAGTAAGGGGTAAGTGTAGAATAGGAAATTAGAAGTCACTACTAAATCATGCAACCTAATATAATCTAAATTTATTATATAATAAAATTGCTATGGAACATTTTATATTCAATTTTTTCCTATTTCTTAAGAATTACATATTATTTACCTGGTTATTTTATTTCCATTTCACTAATTTTTGCTTCCCAATATATGTTAGTTAATTAATCTTACAGGGTTACCAGGGATTTTTGAGTTTTTCTTATGGCATTGTCCACATCATTGTGTTTTCAGTGTATACTTGGAAATAAGAACACAATAAATTCACTAGGGAGTCACCACCAATATTCTGAAGAAACATATACTTATATTCCAGAAACTTTAACAGTCCAATAAAGCACAGTATATTGCATTCAGTTCAGTTTTGTTTACCTCACTAAATTGACACATTCAACTTCACGTGCAATCAAAAAGATCTTGAAAATACAATCTTCTGTTTCACAAGAAACATAACGTTGACAAAACTATTTAAGTTATATCAAATAAAGAAATTGTAAAATATAAAGGATGGATTATCTTTCTCATATAGTCCCTCTAGGGGTGCACGGGTGGCTCAGTTGATTGAGCATCTGACTTCAGCTCAGGTCATGATCTCACGGTTAGTGGGTTCGAGACCCTCATTGGGCTCTGTGCTGACAACTCAGAGCCTGGAGCCTGTTTCAGATTCTGTGCCACCCTCTCTCTCTGCAAACCACCCTCCCCCACCTCACTCACACTTTGTCTCTCTCTGTCTCAAAAATAAATAAACATTAAAAAAAATTAATCTCTCTCTGTCTTTCTCTCAGTATAATATTTCAGCAAACATACCAAGAATGATGAATATTAGGTAGAAAGCAAAGTAAATTGAAATTTTCAAACATAATTTCCCTAGTTGAAGAACACAATATAAATTTAAATGTACCTTGGTATTCTTTGCCATTTCCTAACTCAACAAAAGAGGTACAATTTATTTAAGAGTTGTCATTATCATCAGTAAAAAATATTTGGTGTATCACTGAACAAGAATGTGGGGTGGGAGCAGGCGTTTTACAATAACGTGCTTTACACAAAAACATAATGCACATCGGTCCATGATGAAACATTTTAAAATACTAATATTAACTGAAATAATATATGTTACTGTGATTTTGATTATATGGTTCTTTTAGAGTCAGGCATTTTAGGAAAAGAGGTCATGTATGTTATTACGTTTTTATATGAGTTGCAAAGTATGAGTTTAAAATTTAACTTAGGAGTTTTGTTTTTAATGTTTATTTATTTATTTTGAGAGAGTGAGAGAGAGCAAGTTGGGGAGGGGCAGGGAAAGAGAGGAAGAGAGAGAGAATCCTAAGCAGGCTCCACACTGTCAGTGCAGAATTCAACACAGGGCTTACTCCCACGAACTGTGAGATCATGACCTGAACCAAAATCAAGAGTTGGACACTTAACTGATTGAGCCATCTAGGCACTCCTTAACTCAGGGTTTTAAGTGAAATTTATTAAGTACTATTAGAAACTTTGCTGAATAAACAGAAAACACACAAAAATCTGCTTTATACGTGATACTATATGAAATGGTCACAAAACACAATATGCTCAAATTCTTTACATAGGAAACAATAAATATTAAAGAAAATCTATACAAATGTAACATATGCCATTTTTATTGATAAAAGGTCAAATATTAAAAAGATATAAACTAACTCCAAACCACTTTATTGATTGAATTTAACCTCAAAGTTAATCCCAGCACATTTTTGGCAAATTAAGTTAATCACTCATATGGAAAAGCAAGGGGCCAATAATATTCAAGAAAAATTGAAGCAAAAAATGAGTTTATAGGTTTCAAACTATCATATATCTAGTGTAATCATAAAACTACAGTAAATGAGAGAGTATGATATTGGTCATAAGATAGAGAATCTAAAACCAAGCCCCTCACCATTTCATGTATATTTTTAGAATAGAAAAAAGAGTATAATATTATGTATTATGTAAAGGTATCTATGTAGATATAAATATAGACATAGGTATAGACTGAAAGACATCCATCTCAGGTGTCTCTTCCTTTTCTTACAAGGACACTGATCTAATGGGATTAGGGTCCCCACCCTTATGATCTCATTTAACTTTAATGACCTGCTTAAAAACCCTATATCTAAATTCATTTACTTTGGGGAATAACGCTTCAAAATATAACTTCTTTATGAGGGGGGGGTATAATTCAGACCACATCAATCCCTACAAAAATTATTTCTCCTTTGTGTTGGAGTATAATAATACTAGAGGTCTTACTTTCTATATATGACTTAAGAAATGGGCTCTCACTTATTCTATAGCAAATTATTTTGGTTGCAACTGCTGTTACTCTGACTGTCCATGATCAATGTGAGCATTTAAGTAAAGTAGCTCTACTCCTCTATACCATAATTGGGCAGGGAATTTTTTTTTTCCCCTGAATTCTCATTAGTGAACACATCAACTCTCTCCTACCCTGTCTCTGTCTCAGACACACACACACACACACACACACACACACACACACACACTCCATTAACCTGCCACAGGTCCTGCAATTTAAGAGGTTCCTGCCAATCATGGAACCTAGCCCAAATGTCAGATGTCATTATCTTGGGGATACCTTCATTAAACAAAATCTATCAACATGTATCCCTTCTCTTCTATATTCCTGATGAATTCCTATGAATGGGTCAGGACTCCCACATAAAGGCTTGTATAAGGATAATCTCCAGGGTGTCATTAACTTCTCTTTGAGACTGAAACATAATATCCATTAGTATAACCTTGAGACAAATGAGGATCATACAATACACAAAGATCTGTCCATTCTAGTTATTTATTTATCCTAAGATTCTCCTCCAGCTGCAAGAACAAAACAAATTAATACAATAAAGTGTCCCATTACATTCATATTCCTCTGGCTGGCAGAAGCATATGCTCAGAGAATTTCAGAGCTGATAAGATTGAAAGGGTTATTGACTCCAAACCCCTTATTTCACACATGAAGAAACAAAGCCTTGGAGAAGTTTAAAAACTTCTCAAGATCACATAAGAAGTTAGTTCCAGAAACCTTCTCTCAATGAAATGCCTTTCTTGTATTCATTCATTCATTTATGTGTACAGCATATTGTTAAATATTTATTCAAAACAACTTGCCAGTATATGACTAAATAATTAACTTATCAGAAGTCAGACCAGAAGGAAGTCTTAAAAATATGAAAAAGAGAATTTGTATTTAAATGGCTTGTTATTGGGAAAAACAACAACAACAACAACAACAACAACAACAAACTATGCTGTGTGTGGCATGTCAAAATTCATTTTTAAGCCTTATTGTATTTATGAAAAGATAAATTCCAAAGTAATTTACAGAAGTTTGGATTAGCTCTTGCTTTGTTTGTTCATTTGTTTCGCTAGTTTTAAAGTGGAGTAAAACAGGAAGTGAGGGCAATCTGGCTGCAACACCTGTCACCCTATTGATCTCCAGGGTTGATGCAGCTGATCTGGCTGGCTAGGCAGGAGTCCCTGTCCTCCTTCACCACTCCATGTGTGTGCTTCCCAAAGCTGTGTGCTTGAAGAGGCTGACCTTCCCTGATAGAGGAGGGCCACTCTTGGATCAGGGGTTTAATTTAAAATAGATGATAGATAGATGGATGGATGGATGGATGGATGGATGGATAGATAGTTAAAGTGGAGTAGAACAAAATCCACATTTCACTGCTGCTCAATCTGCAGCAATGGCATTGACATTTCAGTAACATTCAAATCACACCTGGCAACACTGTGAAACCAAGTTGGTTATCACATGGTCACGTTTTAGGCTTTAACAACATGTGGTTGTCATTTTTAAGAAAGATGAAAAACACTGAGTGCAATATAAGGGAACCAATGCTAAAGAGAAAACATAATAATTTTGTGGGGAGTTCGTATGGAATTACCAATTGAAAATGCTTGGATAGGATGTTTTATCTAGAGATATTTGTCAGTATCTTGAAAAGGAATTTGCCACTTGATTACATGCAGTTAAATATTTAATTTTCTATTAAAGATTTCCTTTTCTTGACCTTGGTACTCAAAAGCTTTTTTTGTTTGTTTTTTTCATTAAAAAAAAAAAAACATTGTGATGTGTAGCTTTTACATTTCAGAGTTTTGAGTTAAAAGGCCTTTTTTAATATTGGCTAAGACTCAACAACACACCTAAACTAAATGAAAAAAAGAAAGAAAAAATGATGACTACATAATATGGCAATACAAAATATAGTTTAAATGAGATTAAGATCCATTTTGACATTAAATCTGAAGGTGATAAAAACAGTATTTCAGATTAATTATAAAACTTATCTAATATATGTAGAAATGTCCAAATTTTCCTGCACACATGAAGCATTAATAATAATATTAACTTACTATTTACTATGAGCTAAGCATTGGATTAAGAATTTTAGATGAACTATCTCTTAGGGTACTATGATTAGTTACATTTCCTTTCCAAATGCACAGATGAAGAAACTGATTTAAATGGCTAAACAACTTGGCAATTTTCATAAAAATAAGAATCAGTAGAAATATTGTACAGTGATTGAAATCCTGATTGTTTGACTCCAAAGCCCACACTTTAACTAATGTGCAATACTACATGTTCATAAAATAAATATAAACATTTATTTCTCCTCATATCTGATTATATAAATCTTAATAACAAATTATTGAGAAAATATTGACTAGAAAACAATGTTCTGAAATTATTTTATCAATTTGGAAATACCATAAATCAAGAGCATATAGATGATAGATACACAGATAGATGTATATAGATTCACAGATAGGTGAGTTCTACCTTGGACTAAATCTCCTGGATGATGTTTCCTAAGGAAATGAAAGGAAATTATGCATATATAAAGAAGTCAAAACCTTAAACCACAACGAGAGAAAAAGTGAAAGAGAAAAAGAAAGAGAGAGAGAGGAAGGAAGGAAGGAAGGAACGAAGGAAGGAAGGAAGGAAGGAAAGAAGGAAGGAAGGGAGGAAGGAAGAAAAAAATTGTTAACAATTCTGAAATATCACCTGAGAGGAATTAGATTAATAAGTTATAGGTTAATAAATATTTTGAGGGAAGAGGTAAGATGGCTGAGTAGTAAAGAGATCTTGAAATTTTCCCTCGAACACAGCTAGATCAACATCAAACCATTTTGCACTCCTAGAGAATCTGAGGATTGACAGAAAAATCTGCGTAATTTGAGGGAGAGAACACAGCAGGTTCCTGGTGCAGAGCGGTGAATTGGGGGAGAGAAGAGCCATGGAGCCCCAGAGGGGAGGGAGTCATTTTCACAGAGAGGAGAAGGACAGAGGGTGAGAGAGAGCAGTGCATGGGGTCTGCCCAAGAAAGCATTCCCCCTTAAAGCAGCTAGAGAAAACAGTAAAAACACACGCAGGAGACTGCACAAGAAAACTGTTTCCCAGAACCACTGACAGGGGAAAGAGGATACCACCAGTTTTTTATAAACAGCATAGCACAGAGTCTTAAATTTCAGAGATTAACACCTGGTGGTGCTTAGGTGAGGAAGCAGGGCGGAGTCCTGGGAGTGGGCAGCACAGTCTGAGGATGCCCTGGGTTGCAAGGGAGAAGCAGTTCTCCTGTTTGGAGTGCATTTGATAGATGTGATACTGCTTTTCCATGGGCAAAAGACCTGGCAGGCGCCATCAAGCTTCCCCATGAACCATATAGAAACAAAGACACCAGCTGAGGGCAGCAAACCCTGGTGCTGACTGTGTATTGTGATTTACTATAAACTTTGAGCTGCTGCTGCTGTGAGGTGGTATGGCCATTCCCTGGGACAAGCTGGCCCTGGCCACAGTGTGGCCATACCCTCCCCCAGAAGATCAACTTGGGTTTGAACTGCAGGAGTCACTGAAATGTGTGTGTGTGTGTGTGTGTGTTTCTTTTTTTAATTTTTTAAAATGTGTTTTGTTTGTTTGTTTGTTTGCGACAGAGCACGAGCTAGGGAGGGGCAAAGGCAGAGGGAGACACAGAATCTGAAGCAGGCTCCAGACTCTGAGCTGTCAGCACAGAACCCAATGTGAGGCTCAAACTTGTGAGGCACCAGATCATGACCTGGGCCAAAGTCGGATGGTCAACCAACTGAGCCACCCAGACACCCCATGAAGTGTGGGGTTTTAGACACAGCCATGCCTGAGATAAAACTCTGGAGAGAGATGCCTCCTGGTAGATGGACAGCCTGTACACAGACAGGGGGAAGGCAGGGAGCTGACAGAAGCAGGGGACACAGGAAGGGTGACTGATCACATCTTTGAGGGCATGAACTTCCTTCTCTGGAGACTTGAGGGTGAGGTGAAGCCATTTTCACCATTAGCCCACCAACACTGATGGACCCCAGTGAGCTAAACAGTGCCACCAAGCTGAGAACAGAGCCATTACACCAAGCCCTGCCTTCCTGTGCCCTCCAGGTACATCTCCATAGGGCAAGTCCACCTGAGAATCAGAGCAGCAGGCCCCTTCACAGGAAGACCAGCACAAATCCCTTCTACCTGCTTAGTCTACTGACTGCAGACTGCTGCAAAGTTAAAGCTCTAGGGGAAACTGGATCTAGCTTTATTTGGTTTTGTTTGTTCGTTTGTTGGTTGCTATTGTTGCTTCCATGTTTGTTATTGTTGTTTTATTTTCTTTTGTTTCTTGGGAACAGAAAGAGCATTTAAAAAATTTCTCTCTTTTAACCCCCTCTTTTTTTTCTATCAGGCTTCTCTTAACAAGCAGATCAAAACACACCTAGGATCTAGTTTCCTTTATTTGATTTAAAAAATTATTTAATTTTATTATTATTGCTATTATTATTATTTTCTTCCTCCAAAATCACAAGACAGAGGAATTCCCCTGAAAAGAAAGAACAGGAAGAAATAATAGCCAGGGAGTTAACCAATGCAGATATAGGTAAGATGTCTAAGCTAGAATTTAAAACAATTATAAGGATACTAGCTGGTCTTGGGAAAAAAAAAAAAAAGCATAGAAGACACCAGAGAATCCCTTTTTGCAGAGATAAAAGAACTAAAATCTAGTCAGGCTGAAATTAAAAATGCTATAACCAAGATGCAAACCCAAATACAGACCATAAAAATGAGGATGGATGAGGCAGAGGAATGACTTAACGATATAGAAGATAACATTATGGAAAATAATGAAGTTGAAAAGAAGAGGGAAACAAAAGACAGGGATCGTGAAAGTAGACTTAGAGAACTCAGAGGCTTGTTAAAAATGTAATAACATTCGTATCAGGGGAATACCTGAAGGTATCATAGGAGTCTCTGAAGATGAAGAGAGAGAAAAGGGGGCAGAAGGTTTATGTGAACAGATTATAGCTGATAGCTGAAAACTTCCATAATCAGGGGAGGAACCCAGACATCAAAATCCAAGAAACACAGAGAACTCCTATTAAATTCAACAAAATTCAGCCATTGCCAAGACATACCATAGTCAAATTCACAAAATACACAGAATCCTGAAAGCAGCAAGGGAAAAAAGTCCTTAACCTGCAAGGGAAGACAAATCAGGTTTGAAGCAGATTTTTCCATAAAACTTGGCAGGCCAGAAAAATAATGCAGCCAAGAATACTCTATCCAGCGAGGCTGTCTTTCAAAATAGGAGAGATAGTTTCTCAGAAAAACAAAAACTAAAGGAGTTTGTGATAACTAAACCCACCCTCATAAGAAATTTTAAGGGGAACTCTTTAAGTAGAGGAGGAAAAGAAAAAAAATACCAAAAGCAACAAAGACTAAAAAGGGCCAGAGAGCATCATCTACCAGTAAAACAACTGCGCTAAATTCATATATTTCATATCTTTTTTAATATTTTTATTTATTTTTGAGACAGAGCATGAGTAGGGGCGGGGCAGAGAAAGAGGGAGACACAGAATCTGAAGCAGGCTCCAGGCTCTGAGCTGTCAACACAGAACCCGACGCGGGGCTCGAACTCACAGACCGTGAGATCATGACCTGAACTGAAGTCGGACGCTTAACCGACTGAGCCATCCAGGAGCCCCTACATTCATATCTCTCAATAATCACTCTTAATGTAAATGGACTAAATTCTCCTAACAAAGATGCAGGGTATCAGAATGGATTAAAAGAAAAAAAAAGATTCACCTATATACTGCCTACAAAAGGCCCATTTTAGACACCTGCAAATTGAAAGTGAGGGGATGGAGAACCATCTACCATGCTAACGAACATAAAAGAGAAAGCTAGAGTAGCCATACTTATATCAGTCTTTGTAAAACAAAGACTGTAACAAAAGATGAAGGTCATTATATCATAATTAAGAGGTCTCTCTATCAATAAGATTTAACAATTGTAAATATTTATGCTCCCAACTTGAGAGAAACCAAATATTTAAATCAATTAATAACAAACATAAAGAAACTCATTGATAATAATACAATACAATAATAGTAAGGGACTTTAACAGCCCACCTACAGCAATGGACAGATCATCTAACTCAACAAGGAAATAATGGCTTTGAATGACACACTGACCTGGATGGACTTAACAGATATATTCAGAACAAGTCACCCAAAAGCAGCAGAAAACACATTCTTTTCAAGTGCGCATGGAACATTCTCCAGAAAAGATCACATACTGGGTCACAAATCAACCTTCAACAAGTACCAAAAATCAAGATCATACCATGCATATTTTCAGATCACTATGCTATGAAGCCACCTACAAGAAAAATGTTGGAAAGCCCCCCAAATATATGGAGGTTAAAGAAGATCCTACTAAAGAATGAATGGCTTGTGGGGCATCTGTGTGGCTCAATCAGTTAAGCCTGTGACTCTATCTCAGTTCACAATCTTGCAGTTCATGAGTTTAAGCTCTATGTCAGGCTCTGTGCTGACAGCTCAGAGCCTGGAGCCTGCTTTGGATTCTGTGTCTCCCTCTCCTCACCCCTGCTTGCACTCTGCTTCTTTCTCTCTCAAAAGTAAATAAACATTAAAAATCTTAATGAATGAATGGGTTAACCAGGAAATTAAAGAAGAAATTAAAAACTATATACATGAAAGTAAATGAAAATGAAAACACAATGGTACAAAACCTTTGGGATGCAGCAAAGGCAGTTCTAAGAGGGACGTATTCTGCAATTCAGGCTTATCTCGAGAAGCAAGAAAGTTCCCAAATTCACAACCTAACCTAATGGAGCTAGAGAAGGGATAGCAAATAAAGCATAAAGCCAGCGGAAGAAGGGTAATAATAAAGATTAGAGCAGAAATAATTGATATAGAAACAACAACAACAACAACAACAACAACCAATAGAAGAGATGAAGACTAAGAGTTGGTTCTTTGAAATAATAAACAAAATTGATAAACCCCTAGCCAAACTTATAAAAATTATCAAAATCACAAATGAAAGAGGAGAGGTCACAACCAACATGAAAAAATACAAAGAATTATAAGACAATACTATGAAAAATTATAAAGCAACAAACAGGGCAATCTGGAAGAAATAGACAAATTCCTAGAAACTCACAAACTACCAAAACTGCAACAGGAAGAAATAGAAAATTTGAACAGACCCATAATCAGCAAATAAATTGAATCAGTACTCAAAAATGCCTCAAAAAGGGTCCTGGGCCAGATGGCTTCCCAGGGGAATTCTACAAGTTAAAGAAGAGTTCATACCTATTCTTCTCAACTGTTCCAAAAAATAGAAATAGAAGGAAATCTTCCAAACTCATTCTATGAAAGAAACATTATCTTGATTCCAAAACCAGACAAAGATCCCACTAAAAAGGAGAATTACAGGCCAATATCCCCAATAAACATGGATACAAAAATTCTCAACAAGATATTAGGAAATTTAATTCAACAGTACTTTAAAAGAATTATTCAAGTGGGATTTACTACTGGTCTTCAGGGGTGGTTCAATATTCGCAAATCAATCAATGTGATATACCACCTTAATAAAAGAAAGGAAAATAACTATATGATTCTTTCAATAGATGCAGAAAAAGCATTTGACAAAACATAGCTCCATTCTGGACAAAAACCTGCAACAAAGTAGGGATAGATGGAACATACCACAACATCAAAAGGCCGTTTACAAAAGACCCACAGCCAATATCATTCTGGGGAAAACCTGAGAGCCTTTCCCCTACATTCAAGAACAAGACCAGGAGGTCCATCACCATTACTATTTAACATAGTACTAGAAGTCTTAGCCTCAGCAATCAGACAACAACAACAACAAAAATTTAAAAAAGAATCCATATTGGCCCAGATAGAGTTAAACTTTCACTATTTGCAGATGGCATGATACTCTATGTATAAAACTCAAAAAGATTCCACCAAAAAATTGCTAGAACTGCATGAATTCAGCAAAGTTGTAGGGCATAAAATCAGGGTGCAGAAATCTGTTGCATTTCTATACACCAGTAACAAAGCAACAGAAAAAGAAATCAAGGAATCGATCCCATTTGCAATTGCCCCCAAAATAATAAAATACCTAGCAATAATCCTAACTAAAGAGGTAAAAGATCTATACTATTAAACTATAGAACACTTGTGAAAGAAATTTAAGAGGACACAAATAAATAATAATAATAATAATAATAATAATAATGTTAAAATGTCTATACTACCCAAAGCGATCTACACATTTAATGCAATCCTATCAAAATACTATCAGAATTTTTCACAGAGCTAGAACAAACAATCCTAAAATTTGTATGGAACCACAAAAGACCCTGAATAGTCAAAGCCATCCTGAAAAAGAAAAACAAAACTGGAGGCCTCCTGATTCTGGATTTCAAGCTACATTGCAAAGCTGTAATCATCCAGACAGTATGCTACTGGCACAAAAACAGACACATAGATCAATGGAACAGAATAGAAAATCCAGAGATGAACCTACAACTATATGGGGAACTCATCTTTGAGAAAGCAGAAAAGAATATTCAATGGAAAACAGACCATCTATTCCCAGTGTTGGGGAAACTGGATGGTGACATGCAGAAGGAAATTGGACCACTTTGTTACACCATATGCAAAAATAAATTCAAAATGGATGAAAGACCTAATTGTGAGACATGAAATCATGAAAATCCTAGAGGAAAAAATAGGTAGCAATCTCTTTGACCTTGGCTGGAGCAACTTCTTACTAGACAAGTCACTGAAGGCAAGGGAAACAAAAGTAAACAGGAGCTATTGGGACTTCATCAAGATAAAAAGCTTCTTCATGGCAAAGGAAACAATTAACAAAACTAAAAGGCAGCCTATGCTATGGGAAAAGAAATCTGCAAATGACATATCAGATAAAAGGTTAGTATCCAAAATCTATAAAGAACGTATCAAACTCAACACCCAGAAAACAATAACCCAGTGAAGAAGGTGGCAGAAGACGTGAATGGACACTTTTCCAAAAAAGACATCCAGATGGCTAACAGACACATGAAAAGATGCTCAACATCACTCATCACAAAGGAAATACAAATCAAAACCATGATGAGATACCACTTCACACCTACCAGAATGGCTAAGATTAACAACACAAGGAAGAACAGGTGTTGGCAAGAATGTGGAGAAAGGGGAACCCTCTTACACTGTCGGTGGGAATGCAAACTGGTGCAGCCACTCTAAATAACAGTATGGAAGTTCGTCAAGAAACTAAAAATAGAATTACCCTTTGGTCCAGTAATTGCATTCCTAGGTATTCACCCAAAGAATACAAAAATACTGATTCTAAGGGGCACACGCACCTCAATGTTTATAGCAGTATTAGCCAAACTGCTAAACTATGCCAAACTATGGAGGGAGCCCAAATGTTCATTGACTGATGAATGGATAAAGAAGATGTGGTACACACACACATGCACACACACACACAATGGAATATTACTCAGCCTTCAAAAAGAATGAAATGTTACCATTTGCCATGATATGGATGGAGCTAGAATGGATTATGCTAAGCCAAATAAGTCAATCAGAGGAAGACTAAAACCTGAAACCAGTATTCAACTGTATGTTAACTAAAATTTAAATAACAAAAAAAAATACATTTTTTGGTAAACCTCACATACTATTCAAAATTCAGTATTTCCCTTCTATAAATGTTCTTACAGAAAACTGAGCCTCTTCCTGCCATTATTTCCCATGTTAAATGCATATATTTGGTAATTTGGTAATTTTATATTGTCTGCAGTATCCTCTCAGAATCTTACAGTAAGTGCAGTCTAATGATACTCTGTAATTTCTTAACAAAACTAAATATGGATAAAATAAATGAACTCTAATTGGGAAATATAACTGGCAGAAGTTTTTTTTTTTTTTTTTTTTTTTTACAGCCATATGTAAGGACTTGGGAATATGTGGTATTCCAAATTTTTAATTTTTTTTTTTTCAACCTTTATTTATTTTTGGGACAGAGAGAGACAGAGCATGAACGGGGGAGGGGCAGAGAGAGAGGGAGACACAGAATTGGAAACAGGCTCCAGGCTCTGAGCCATCAGCCCAGAGCCTGACGCGGGGCTCGAACTCACGGACCGCAAGATCGTGACCTGGCTGAAGTCGGACGCTCAACCGACTGCGCCACCCAGGCGCCCCTATTCCAAATTTTTAAAGGGATAACTAAAAGTATTCCTTTTTAAATTTATAGAACTGAATGGAGTATTTGAAAGGGTGTACTAATACTACTATTGCTAATAACAATAATGACAAGAGTCAATAATAAGCTAAAAAATTGCTTGTTCTCAAATTTTCCACTTTGATTTTCTAGCAAATGGTTACATTTATTGCAAAATTTGCATAATGATAAGATCAGCATTATCTAAGGATGCATTTTTTGTGGTCCTCTAATTTTGTTTTTAAATTCCACCTGTAATAGCACTAGATGCTAATGGTTTCCAGGAAAAATAGGTCACCATCATTAGATAAAACTTTCTTACCTTTTCCTCCAGAAATTATTTTTTCTACTTTTATCAGAGGAAGCTGTGGCAAATATAGACAGCTAACATTAATCTTTGTGCAATAAATGGCATATTAATGAAACAAATAACCTGAGTAGACTGTCATGAAGTAATTTGTAAACATTATAGTATCGGATCAAACACAATTAATTCAAAGAACAATTAAAGGTATTGAGTCCTATATTTAGTTTCTGAGAATAAAATAACATTTTAAAACTTATTGGCAAAGTTTACTTAATAAAATGAAAAGAATCCTAATTTTTTAACGCCACTACTTTTCCTATCAGTTTTTTTCTATGTACCGTTATTACATACTAAATATTACAATGGAATTTGAATACTGCCTTTGTATAATTCAAGACCTTCTCCATATTGACGTCAGCAAAAACAAACTCAAAGTAGAAATGTATATACTGAACAAACATAAAACCAGCTAATTTAACTTATTTAGTCATTAGAAACTTTCTTAGAATTTGGAATATTTTATACAATTATACATGCCAGAAGGTGGCACCAAAAGACTCAAGTTCAGATTATCTTTATTAATAAATTCCTAAGATTTCTCTATATTTGGATGCCTAAGTGTGGGAAAATAGCAACGCAAATGTTTATTAAAATTATGAAAGTAATATATACCTTTTAAGATTCTGCTTAATGCTGAAAGAAATAGTCTAGTTTTTACTTCAGTTATGGCACTGCAGAAGTCTAACAGTGTATATGCTCGTTCTTAAAACTTTATATGTATTTCTGATCTCTTTAATAATAATTACTTGTAGGGGCACCTGGGTGGCTCAGTCCTTTAAGC